>NC_051273.1:29671313-29971313 GCF_015220745.1 Sebastes umbrosus
TTCAACAAGTGTCTGCAAGTTTTAGACTTAAGTACATTTAATGTAAGACAAAAGCTTTTTTTTAAAAAACTATCTAAAAATCTACACATTTGCTCTGAAAAACTGTCAGCAGTAGTACACTCAATCTGTACTAAACAGGCTGAATCATACAATAACACTAGTCCTTTAAATAACATCCACTGTGGACATGTTCAAATGTTATTACCATAGTTCAGTATCACATGATTTATTAAAATAGATTTTGATCAGTGTTGATTTTCATAACTTACATGTAATCACTGTGTTTATTATATTCCTGTTGTGTTGATTGTTTTTTTTTCCATAGCACTGTATTTTAAGTTTATATAAGAACTACACTATATGTAATTTGAATGTCTGTAAGCTTTGGAGTAGTGAAATATAAAACTCTGATAATATTATTGATAATTTGATGTAACCTGAATATTATTGCCAGATACAACTGATTGTATGTATAAAGTATGTCAAGCTGTGCCTCAGTTGTACACAATAGCCTATTAATACTAATAAATATACATTATGTACACTAAGAAATCTTTAAGTTGTTTTGTTTTGGTGGTTATTATACAAGAAATTCATGTAGGCTTCACTATCTTGTAGTACTGTACTACACAGGGCGCTGATGGACGTTAATCAAAATACAACTTTCAACTTGTAAGTCAACATGGATGAACATCGCCCACATGCAGTTGTATAACTCCAAAGGGACATGTGAACAGGTGACAAATGATCAAATACGAGCCTTTGTGTCAAAGTGTTTCCCTGTCAGTGTGAAGTGGTAACCCAACAGTAACCTGGTTACACCAGTAGGTAACAGCAGAGTCATAATGCAGGTGTGTCCAGGTAACTGATGGCTCTTCATACCCGCTGCTCAGTGTGTCCACATATAGACTACTAAATATATAAATGCATATAAATATAAAATAATGCACATGTCACCTTAACATTTGATAAGATGTTGCAGCCATAAAGAATAAGGCATCTTGGGTTTGAATGTTTCACTCAGTGTGGCATCATATTCCTCAAGAAGAAATACAACTTTCTAACTTTAAATCAACTTAAAAGAAATTATAATCACAAAATTTGATGAGTCATGTTTTAGTTTATTCAGATGTGGCTGTAAGTTTCCATTCCTGGGAAAAGAAAGTCAAGGCCATTAAGACTAAACAATAGGCTTTACACGCAAATGCCCCTCCTCTACAGTCTGCTTCGACTTCAGTGAGAGCATTTAAAGCTGCGTCCTCAACAACATCACATCATTTACGACAAAGCAGAAGTTGGACATCACTGACTTTATACCAGCGAACCCAAATCCAGCATCAAGAGCAAAAACCAGCCCAATATTTACAGAACTACTGAGTCGAGGAAACAGCTGAATGATGAGGTGAGGAAAGCTGCTCCTGCATTTCATATCATTGTTGGAGTAAATAATGTAGGCTTCTTACTTTTCTCTCTTGTTTCTTGTTCTTTTCCTTTCTTCATTCTTCCCTTTCAGCTAGGGCCACATGAATTTTAAAAATTGTATTTTCTTTCTTATTCTTAACAATTATTATAAATCAATTGTTTTCTGAAAGTTTCATCCCACCTCCAGTATTATAATTCTGGTGGAGAAATGCTAAATGTTGTCGTTATTATTATCCTATTATCTTTAAACCATTTCATTCTTCCTGTCTTCCTTGCTTTCCTCTGTTTCTCATACTTTTTTTTATCATTTTCTTCCTACCTTCCTTACTTGCCTCCTCCTTCCTTACCTCTTTCAGCCATCTTTTTCTTATTTCTTGCCTTATTCCCTTCTGTATTTTCTTCTTCCCCTCCTTCTTTTTCTCCTCCTGCCTCACTCTGTTTCTTCCTTTATTTATTTATTCATTGCATACCTCTTTCCCCTGTGTTTTCTTTCATCCTTTGTTCCTTCTTGTCCTCTCTGTTACTTCTTCTCTTATCCATTCCTTCCCTCATTTCCTTACCCATTTCTTTCCTTTCCATCCACTAATTTTCCATACTGTATACAACCATACACAGTACAACGTGTAGTGAAATTATTTCGTGTTCCAGCTCCAGAAGGCCACTAACAAATAGAAAAGGAAATCATTCCCTCCTTATTTCCTTCCTGTCCATTCAATGCTCCTAACTCCATTTCTATGTTCCTCCCTTCCTCCACAAGAGATGAACAATGGTTATCCAAACATAGCACACGTACATTAAAGCTGAAGTAGGAGAGATTAGAGCAAATATGATTAAAAAAAGTTATTTTTATAAAACGTGACTATATTGTGACAGTAGTGCATGAGACAGGTAACCTGAACAAAATCATGTGCCTCTGTGTCCTCCGGTGCTCCTAACGGCATCTGCAAGATTTTACAGACCGGAGGAAAACAAGCACTAAGATCTGATCTGAGGTCTGCTATCCCACTCTTAACCGGAATAAGTTGACTTTACTAGAAATTTGCGTGGAAACCGGTTGCACTAAACCAGTTAAGTTTTGACATAATGTCAAACTAAATAGGTTGAGTTGAATCAACTTAGAACCTTATTTGCACGAGTAGACATAACTAAGCTAACATTAGTAGTCTTTACTCAAAAACTTATGTTATATGAAATTATTATTTTAAGTTATTCATTGCTACTTAAAGTCATTTGTCAATACAACTAATGTTTTTTCTTCTAATTAAATTTTTTGTACTATTGTGGTTTTGAGATTTTATTTTTTTTAAATAAATTGCATTGAAGGGAAGAAATGAAACAATACATTTCAATTTGCCAGAGTATTTTATTGACAACAAAAAACAATTAACATTATCTGCTATATCCATGTGAATGACTGGATACATATAGACAGGCATTAAAACTGTATAAAAGGTTGAGCTGACTCTGCATCTAAGACCTAAACATTATATACAAGCATACATACTGTACATATAGTGTTCACATATTCATTATGCTACAGAACTATCATCCTCATAACAATAGACACACACCAGAATGTAAATATTTATACTTCGACAGATACAGGTAGACAACAAAAAGGCACAGCTCAAACGTTTTTTATATGGGAGCACCTTATGGATTTTGTGTATGTGTGGGTGCGTGCGTTTTTGTGGCCTCCTTTGAGACCACTTCACATATACTGACATATATTGACTGCGGCTGCATGGCACGCCGTGAAAAAAAAAAGGCTTCTCACAGTAGACTTAACATAGCATTTCTTTACATTGATGGTTCTTCAAGGTTTATAACCTTGATTTGAGTTCACTGTGGCCCAATGTGAGAGGTACCTGTTGGATGAACTGGAATGTGAACTTCATAGACTTGTGGTAGTTGAGATGCAGTGCATATGAAAGTCCAAACAGAAGGCACATTGCTTTAGGGAGGTCTTTAATGTTGTCCATCACAACTTCTCCCTCAATGATGACCTTCAGAGAGGCTGGACTGAGATGCAGGGAAGATGCAACCGCAGCACCTTCAGGCTCAACCTGGAGGATTCCAATCTCAATGTGGTGGAATGAGTCATCATCATCAGTGTCCTTCATAAACGATATAAACATAAGAGCACAATTATGACATTTCTCATTTAATAGCCATCAGTAATGTTAAGCAATGTAGCCTAGTCACAAGAGAGGAACACACATGAGGAAAGGTGTGAATTGGTTATGACTGCTGGAGTAGATTACACAAACACACAAATCACCCAACTCTGGTCCTTTTAGATACATATAAGACTGCATGAGGTTACTTACAAAGCCTACTCTGTAGAAGTCTGTGGGGTTGTCACCAAGGACAATGGGAAGCCCTCTGAGCACCAATGTCCGAACAGCAGTTGGCTCTGTAGTCTTTTGGGGAGTAAAATGACAACATGTTACATAGCTAGAATGACAAGAAATGAATGGTTATCAGAAAGTAGAGATGCCCTGCCGATTCAGATTTTCTTTCTAAGAACTATAATTGACAGCATTTTTTTCACCACCGCCCCGGAACCATCCAGAAAAATAATGTCAACCGTCCCAAAGTCAGTGTACACCATCAGATATTCTAAATGTTTTCCTTTTCCTTTGTTATTGTCATCTATAGTGGTTATTTGCATAAAAATACACAATTCAAATGATTAGGAAATGAATAAATATTTGCTTTGATTAAAAATAATTCTTGGCATTAGTTTTATTTCTATATTATAAGCTGCTTAGAAAAGTTAAACAGGTCATATTTCTCTCTCTATTATCTATTTTATATTGCTCTCCTTTAAACAACTAGATTTATTCAAGTGTCTCACCAAAAACGACATTTTACAAGATTACATTTGAACATGTGTGCAAATGCAATCTTGTGTAATCTGTGTTTTCTGTTTAAAAAGTTGGCTACAAATGTAGATAGCAAGTACTACTAACCCATCTTAGAAGTGGTGACGTCCGGTTACGTCTCCAGTCTGACATGGAGTTCACAGTTGATGTGCAAGTGGTTTGTTTACATGACGTAGAACAGAAGTGCATATTTAACGCATTCAGTATGGACAGAGAGCGTCTGATGCCACGCGATAGTCGGGTGCTCGCATCCAGTTAGGACACGGTGTAACAAAAACCAGTATGCAAAAGGTAATAAAGGAGTGTATGTTGAAGGACATGTAATTTACTTTTGTTTTTGGTATTAACTACTACATTTCTGGTATTGTGACATCCCTTATTGCACAACTAATACAGTAGCACTTTCTGTGACATGTTGTCATTACACAAGCTGTGAAAACAATGCATAATGTGTATGAACCAACCTTGGTCTGTTGTAAAAGCTGTGTCAACTGCTGCCCAACGTTCCTGCTATAAATGTAGAACAATCACTCATAACTCACTCAGACAAATGACGTCTTTGATGACGTCCGAAGCCTCGCTGCCCGGCCGCGTCACTGGTTCAGGAAGTGGTTCAGATCTTCACTGGTTGAATCAATGCCACTTTCCAGAAGTGAAACAGAACACTAATATTACCCCTCCTACCATTATTATATTATATCACACTACAATACAATACAATTATTGACCAAAGGATTGGTTTATACACTTAAGATGAATCAAACAATTACAATTTATTATACATGTATGTTATATACTCATAATATACTTACTAGAAAATATACATTATATTATATATTATATAGATATAAATGGATTACATGGTAATATATATTTCTTTCATTACTTATAATCATTCCCAACAGCCTTTACTGGCGCAAAATACAGTATATCACAGATCTGTGGTTCCAGTAGACCACAACCAGCACTGCTCCCAGTAGACCACTTACACTTACACACCAAAAACTGACAATAACCTGATATTTTTAGGTGGTATTTCTTTCATTTATTCATTCATTCATTCATTCATTCTCACTGTGCAATATCATAGTCTGTTTATTGTCAGTACTGTATATACTGCTCCTATTTTTATACTTCCTTCTATTTAAATGGTTCATATTTTGTTACACTTTGTTTAGCTCTTTTTTACTGTGTTAGCTGATGCATCTTGTTTTCTGCACTATCCCCTTTGCTGCTGTACACTGCACATTTCCCCCTGCGGGATTAATAAAGGAATATCTTATCTTATCTCATCTTATCTTATCACATGGTTAAGATCATATCTGCCTATTTTACACTCTTTGACCACCAGGTGGTTTCGTGTGCACATGAAGCCTCGAGAAATGAACCCTTTTCCGAACCTATTTGCTGGAAAGCTTCAAAGCTTCATGAGGCTTCAGCTCGCAATCACTACTAAAGGGAAAATGTAAATGATGTAACTCATATCAAACCCGACGTTCAGGAATTATCAGCCTCATGTGACTGAATGGAAATGAGGATAAATGATGTAAAAGGTGTTTGTTGCTGACAGACAGACTCTCCTTCTCTCTCTGACTTTAATAGTATCATTAATAAAAGTTAAGGGGGGAAATAACAGATCATGAAAAGAAAAATGTTTATAATAAATGAAGAAAGTTATTTTGAATCAGTTCATCAGGTATTATAAACCTCTCTCAGTGACAGGCTGCTTCACTGACGGTGTGTGAAGGAGAGATACTGCAGGTCCTTCTGCTGCTGTTCAGAGCTACAGTTAACACAGATTATAACTAGATGATGAATCAGAAGACAACTAAACTATAAAACGTTTAATCTGTGATCTGTTTTCACTCCGGTATAAAACTCCAGTGACGTTAAGAGGTAAAGTTATCAGATCAGTCCGGTCGGCAGCAGCGTCCAATCAATAACTGATATCCAATAAAGGGGCGTGTCGGTCGGTAAAAGACTTCCGGGGGTGCATCCCAAAGCTCTTAATTTTCGTTTCCTTGCTCCTCGATCCTCGCTTGAACCGGAAGTTGTTCCGGTGCGCCATCTTGAAGACCGTAGGTGCTTCTCAATTCGTCATTTTTCGCCTCCTCGTCTCCTCGCTCCTCGATCCTCCGGCTGTGACCCGGAAATCGATCTCAGTCCTCCATCTTGAAGGACGTCCCAATTCATAAAATGCGCATCGAGGAGCGAGGATCGAGGACCGAGGAGGCTTGCTGGAGGAGCTATGAGCGAGGATACACCAGTGTATCCTCCAGTGTCTCCTCCACGGAAGTTTATCACCGACCGACACGCCCCCTTACTGGATATCAGTTATTGATTGGACGCTGCTGCCGATCGGTTTGTTCTGATACATCAGCGTCTCTGAGTTTCGTACCAGAGTGAAGACAGAACCCCTGTTTAAACGTTTTATAGTTTAGTTGTCCTCTGATTCACCGTCTAGTTATAATCTGTGTTAATTGTAGGTGTGAACAACAAACGGAGCATGTTGATGGTGAAGTGTTCCAGCAACAGAAGGACCTGCAGGATCTCTGCTTCACACACCGTCACTGAAGGAGTCAGACACTGAGAGAGGTTGATAATAGCTGACAACGGACCGACCTCAATCAACTTACTTCAATCATTAGAAAGAGTTTTCTTTTGATGATCTGTTATTTCACTCATTCACTTTTATTAAGCATCCAGTTAAAGTCAGAGAGAGAAGGAGGGTTTGTCTTTTATACCTTTTACATCATTTTTCCTCATTTCCATTCAGTCACATGAGGCTGATAATTCCTGAATGTCGGGTTTGATATGAGTTACATCATTTCACTTTTCACTGAAACATTCAGCCTAATACATAACTTCTACTATCAGAATATCAATAAATACAGACGCTAATAATGAATAAATAATATAAAGATATTGTGCCAGTAGAGATGGTTCCTGGTCCTCTAAGCAGGACTCAGTCCACAGTAGAAATACAGACTGCAGCTGTTATTCATGTGCAGGTGTTTGTTAAACAGGTAACAGGCTACAGAGAGGAAACACTGCTGCTCTGATAACTCTGTTTCTTTATTAGTATTAGTTCAGTTCAGACATAAACAACTGTTAAAGCCGACTGACAGCTGATCCAGCTGTGATCAGATGCTGCTGTCATCCGAAACAAACGTCGCTTCACGTGACGCTTCAGAGGAAACGACGTCTCATGTCTCTAAAAACATATTTCCTCGTTTCCTCTGTCCTCGAGTCTTTTCCTCGCCTCCTCCGCTCGCATCTCCCGTGGGCGGGACTAAGACGCGAGAAGAGGAGTTGAGGAGAGGAGTCAAGCCGTATAAAAGCACAAATGGGAAAGACCCCGTCCCAAAGCTCTTATTTGTGCATCGAGGAGCGAGGATCAAGGATCGAGGAGGCTGGCCGGAGGAGCGAGGAGCGAGGATACACCAGTGTATCTTCCACCGAAGTCTTTTACCGACCGACACGCCCCCTTACTGGATATCAGTTACTGATTGGACGCTGCTGCCGACCGGACTGATCGGATAACTTTACCTCTCAACATCACTGGAGTTTTATACCGGAGTGAAAACAGCTCTGAACAGCAGCAGAAGGACCTGCAGTATCTCTGCTTCACACACCGTCAGTGAAGGAGTTAGACACTGAGAGAGGTTTATAATACCTGACAAACTGATTTAAAATAACTTTCTTCATTTATTATAAACATTTTTCTTTTCATGATCTGTTATTTCCCCCCTTAACTTTTATTAATGATACTATTAAAGTCAGTGAGAGAAGGAGAGTCTGTCTGTCAGCAACAAACACCTTTTACATAATTTATCCTCATTTCCATTCAGTCACATGAGGCTGATCATTCCTGAACGTCGGGTTTGAAATGAGTTACATCATTTACATTTTCCCTTTAGCCTAATAAATAATGTCCAGTGTTCAAAAGACACCATAATCATATTCTGAGTTATTAAATAATGAACTCACAATCAGAATATCAATAACTACAGATGCTAATAATGAATAAATAATATAAAGAGCACTTGTCTCTATTAGTATTAGTTCAGTTCAGACATAAACAGCTGTTAAAGCTGACTGACAGCTGATCCAGCTGTGATCAACTGCTGCTGTCGTCAGAAACAGACGTGGCTTCACGTGACGCTTCAGAGGAAACGACGTTCCATTGCTCTTAAAACGGCTTTCCTCGTTTCCTCTCTCCTCGCATGGTTTCCTTGGGTCTTTCCCATTTGTTGTTTTATACGGCTTGACTCCTCTCCTCGACTCCTCTCCTCACGTCTTAGTCCCGCCCACAGGAGATGCGAGCGGAGGAGGCGAGGAAATGACTCGAGGACAGAGGAAACAAGGAAATATGTTTTTAGAGACATGAGACGTCGTTTCCTCTGAAGCGTCACGTGAAGCAACGTTCGTTTCTGATGACAACAGCAGCTGATCACATCTGGATCAGCTGTCAGTCGACTTTAACAGCTGTTTATGTCTGAACTGATCTAATACTAATAAAGAAACAGAGTTATCAGAGCAGCAGTGTTTCCTCTCTGTAGCCTGTTACCTGTTTAACAAACACCTCCACATGAATAACAGCTGCAGTCTGTATTTCTACTGTGGACTGAGTCCTGCTTAGAGGACCAGGAACCATCTCTACTGGATCAATATCTTTATATTATTTATTCATTATTAGCGTCTGTATTTATTGATATTCTGATAGTAGAAGTTATGTATTAGGTTGAATGTTTGAGGGAAAACTGAAATGATATAACTATTATCAAACCCGACACTCAGGAATTATCAGCCTCACATGTGACTGAATGGAAATGAGGATAAATGATGTAAAGGGTATAAAAGACAGACTCCCCTTCTCTCTCTGACTTTAACTGGATACTTAATAAAAGTTAATGAGTGAAATAACAGATCATCAAAAGAAAACTCTTTCTAATGATTGAATAAAAAGTTATTTTAAGTCTGTTCGTTGTCAGGTTTTATAAACCCCTCTCAGTGTCTAACTCCTTCAGTGGCGGTGTGTGAAGCAGAGATCCTGCAGGTCCTTCTGCTGCTGGAACACTTCACCATCAACATGCTCCGTTTGTTGTTCACACCTACAATTAACACAGATTATAACTAGACAGTGAATCACAACACAACTAAACTATAAAACCTTTAATCTGTGATCTGTCTTCACTCTGGTATAAAACTCAGAGACGCTGATGTATCAGATCAAACCGATCAGCAGCAGTGTCCAATCAATAACTGATATCCAGTAAGGGGGCGTGTCGGTCGGTCAAAAACTTCCGTGGAGGAGACACTGGAGGATACACTGGTGTATCCTCGCTCATGGCTCCTCCAGCAAGCCTCCTCGCTCCTCGATTGTCGCTCCTCGATGCGCATTTTATGAATTGGGACGTCCTTCAACATGGAGGACTGAGATCGATTTCCGGGACACAGCCTGAGGATCGAGGAGCGAGGAGACGAGGAGGCGAAAAATGATGAAATGAGAAGCACCTCATGCATCTCTCCATGCTTCCCTGGTGGGAGGGACTAAGACGCAAGGAAAAGACGCAAGTGAGGGAAACGGGGATGCAATTAAGAGCTTTGGCATGCACCCCGTGAAGGATACACTAGTGTATCCTCGCTCATCGCTCCTCCGGCAAGCCTCCTCGATCCTCGATCCTCGCTCCTTAATCCTCGGTGCACAAATAAGAGCTTTGGGATGCAACCTTAGTGTTAACGGTCCTTCTTCTTCCTTCAGGCTCTGACGGAGCTCTGTAATCATCTCACCTTGAATTCAAACAGGCCCCAAAAATATACTGCCTACTGCCACTTTAAGAGCATGTTACTTTAACCTACTGGTGATGTGTTTTAATATTTGTTATTTTTACTCTCCATCAGTGCTGCTCAGAGTCAAACAACACTGGAGTCCAAACTGGAGGCCCTGCAGTGCCACTTCACCTGGGATCTGGACCCCAACAGGAACAAACTTTTCCATCTCAGGTACCAGCTGGAGGACATCGGCACAGAGGAGGGAAACAGCTGGCTGGGACACATTTACAACCTGCAGGGGTTCATTCAATACAAGCTGGGGTTGACTGAAGACGCCCAGAGTTTGTTCAACAAGGCTGCAGAGGCCTTCCGCCAGATGAGAAGTGCAGATGAGGGTCCCTGGTTAGTGGTGAACTACGGGAACCTGGCTTGGCTGAACCACCACCACCTGGGAGACCAAGCAGAGAGTCAGGCTTACCTGACAAAGATCGACGCCCTGATGAATAAATACCCATCTCCATCCCAGGACGAGCTCCATCCAGAGATCTACGCTGAAAAAGCCTGGACCCTGATGAAGTTCAGCAGTGACAGAAATCTGGCTGCAGATTACTTCCAGAGAGCCATCAAGATGCAGCCGGACATGGTGGAGTGGAACACCAGCCATATCTTAGTGTTAGCGAGAGCTTTTAAACACAGCAACACGGGGCTGGAGGCTGACATGTTGGAGAAAGTGAGAATCGCCAAGGAACAGGATCCAGAGAACTTGTACCTCGCTGCTTACTACCTTGAGCAATGTGCTAAGAAAGGAGAGAGAATTGAAGATGAAGCACGAGAGTTAGCCAGAAAGGTTTTGAGAAATCCCGTCAGCAGCTACAATGGTATGAAAGCATTAATGATGGTTTACAGTCATTATATTTCTGTTGATGAGGCCATTAAATTGGCAGAGGAGGCTCTGGAAAACCATCCAGATGAGCGTTATCTGAAGAGATGTGCTGCACTCTGTTACAAATGGAAGATAATTTTTTACAGGGACAGTCCCCCAAAGCAAAGCATGATAGACAGAGCAATCAGTCTCCATGAGGAGGTGATTTCTCTTTACCCTCATTCTTCACTAATGAAGGAAATAGCTCTCGCAAATATATATGCAAAACGCCAGGCTAAAGCTGAGCAGATGTATCAGGAACTGCTAGAAAGGGATCTGGAACCTCCAGAGAAGCAGCTCCTTTACAACCACTATGCAAAATATTTATACTATGATCGACGGGAGCCCCAAAGTTCAATACGATATCACATGAAGGCGGCAGCGATACCGCAACAATCCTTCTTTCGTGGGGACAGCATCACAACTCTGAAGAAGATTAAAGCCAAAGGCTGGAACCCAATGTGTAGAGAAATAGAGGAGTTTCTGGAAAACCTGCAAGAGCCATAGTGTTTTGAACATCACTGGTTCTAAATCCAGAAATAAATGTAGGTATTGCATTACCTAAAAAAATCTGCACACACAGATTGATTGAGCTGTATCCTTTAAAGGCAGGTTTCAACAAGTGTCTGCAAGTTTTAGACTTAAGTACATTTAATGGAAGACAAAAGCAACTTTTAAAAATCTACACATTTGATCTGAAAAACTGTCAGCAGTAGTACACTCAATTTGTACTAAACAGGCTGAATCATTCAATAACTCTAGTCCTTTAAACAACATCTACTGTGGACATGTTCAAATGTTATTACCATAGTTCAGTATCACATGATTTATTAAAATAGATTTTGATCAGTGTTGATTTTTTTATAACTTACATGTAATCACTGTGTTTATTATATTCCTGTTGTGTTGATTGTTTTTTCCATAGTACTGTATTTTAAGTTTATATAAGAACTACACTATATGTAATTTGAATGTCTGTAAGCTTTGGAGTAGTGAAATATAAAACTCTCTGATAATGTTATAGATAATTTGATGCAACATGAATCAGGTCAGCCATTAGGAATTATGGACAGGGGGACAGATTTTCCAAATTGGGCCCCTCATCCAACCTGACTCCAGGTCGTCCAGTTTCATATGATACCAGTATCTTTACTCCAACTTTAAAACTGAGCCTGCTAGTGGGTTTTATTTGCTAGTCTGCCTATAGCTCCTCATCTTTGTACGTTCAGCTTCGCCTGTCATACCTGCTGCTTCTCCAAAAATGTGTTCATTGCCTCTCGGATCCTTTCATTTTCTTGATCTCTCTGTACCCTGGCTTTTATTTTGTTGAGGCCCCAATCAGGGCCATCCACAAGGATATGGAGTAGCCAGCCAGGGGAAAGAGTAGCCAGCTAGGGGGAAACAGTAGCCAGCTAGGGGGGTCCGGGGGCATCCCCCCCTCGGAGAATTTCTTTTTATAAAAGCCCAATTTTGGTGACCTGTGATACATTCTAATGACACTATTCCATCATATACGCTGATCTTAATTATTATGTATTTTAATGAGTTTGCCTGCCTGATTGTAAACATGTAGCTGGTGAATTATTGTAAAGGAGAATCAGACTTCTAGTGTGTTAGCCCAGTCTGTAATAGTTATTAATATTTAAAACCACGTCTATTCCTGACTGATCATAACTTTTCTAATTTAGAATCATAGACCTTATTAATTATTTATTTATTGACACCTTCACTTAGTGATGTTACGTGCTGTGCCGAGGCTTCGGAGCGTGTGTCGAGTAATCCAGGAAGTTTTCCGCGATGCGCGTATCGAGGCTTGTATCGTTTTAGACTAATGACGTCATTGATGACGTCCGAAGCCTCACTGCCCGGCCATACCACGTCACTGGTTCATGAAGTGGTTCAGATCTTCACTGGTTGAACCAATGCCACTTTTAAGAAGTGACACAGAACACTAATATTACCCCTCCTACCATTATTATATTATATTACACTACAATACAATACAATTATTGACCAAAGGATTGGTTTATACACTTAAGATGAATAAAACAATTACAACTCATTATACATGTAATATACTCATAATAAACTTACTAGAAAATATACATTATATTATATATTGTATAGATATAAATTGATTACATGGTAATATATATTTCTTTCATTACTTATAGTCATTCCCAACAGCCTTTGCTGGCGCAAAATACAGTATATCACAGATCTGTGGTCCCAGTAGACCACAACCAGCACTGCTCCCAGTAGACCACTTACACTTACACACCAAAAACTGACAATAACCTGATATTTTCAGGTGGAATTTCATTCATTCATTCATTCATTAATTCATTCATTTATCTCACTGTGCAATATCATTTTCCACTTATGCAATTTTGTTAATAGTCTTGTTTATTGTCAATACTGTATATACTGCACCTATTTTTATACTTCCTTCTATGGGTTCATATTTTGTTACACTTTGTTTAGCTCTTTTTTACTGTGTTAGCTGATGCATCTTGTTTTCTGCACTATGCCCTTTGCTGCTGTACACTGCAAATTTCCCCCTGCGGGATTAATAAAGGAATATCTTATCTTATCTCATCTTATCTTATCACATGGTTAAGATCATATCTGCCTGTTTTACACTCTTTGACCACCAGGTGGTTTCGTGTGCACATGAAGCCTCGAGAAATGAACCCTTTTCTGAACCTATTTGCTGGAAAGCTTCAAAGCTTCATAAGGCTTCAGCTCGCAATCACTACTAAAGGGAAAATGTAAATGATGTAACTCATATCAAACCCGACGTTCAGGAATTATCAGCCTCATGTGACTGAATGGAAATGAGGATAAATGATGTAAAAGGTGTAAAAGAGAGACTCTCCTTCTCTCTCTGACTTTAACTGTATCCATAATAAAAGTTAAGGGGGGAAATAACAGATGATCAAAAGAAAACTCTTTCTAATGAATGAAGAAAGTTATTTTAAGTCTGTTCCTTGTCAGCTTTTATAAACCCCTCTCAATGTCAGACTCCTTCAGTGACGGTGTGTGAAGCAGAGATCCTGCAGGTCCTTCTGCTGCTGGAACACTTCACCATCAACATGCTCCGTTTGTTGTTCACACCTACAATTAACAGATTATAACTAGATGGTGAATCATAAGACAACTAAATTATAAAACATTTAATCTGTGATCTGTCTTCACTCTGGTATGAAACTCAGAGACGCTGATGTATCAGATCAAACCGATCAGCAGCAGTATCCAATCAATAACTGATATCCAGTAAGGGGGCGTGTCGGTCAGTAAAAGACTTCCGTGGAGGAGACACTGGAGGATACACTGGTGTATCCTCGCTCATGGCTCCTCCAGCAAGCCTCCTCGCTCCTCGATCCTCGCTCCTCGATGCGCATTTTATGAATTGGGACGTCCTTCAAGATGGAGGACTCCGGGTCACAGCCAGAGGATTGAGGAGCGAGGAGACGAGGAGGCGAAAAATGAAGAAATGAGAAGCACCTAATGCGTCTCTCCATGCTTCCCTGGTGGGAGGGACTAAGACGCAAGGAAAAGACGCAAGTGAGGGAAACGGGGATGCAATTAAGAGCTTTGGCATGCACCCCGTGAAGGATACACTGGTGTATCCTCACTCATCGCTCCTCTGGCAAGCCTCCTCGATCCTCGATCCTCGCTCCTCGGTGCACAAATAAGAGCTTTGGGACCGTCTTCAAGATGGTGCACCGGAACAACTTCCGGTTCAAGCGAGGAGCGAGGAGCGAGGAAATGAAAATTAAGAGCTTTGGGTTGCGGCCTCAGTGTTAACGGTCCTTCTTCTTCCTTCAGGCTCTGACGGAGCTCTGTAATCATCTCACCTTGAATTCAAACAGGCCCCAAAAATATACTGCCTACTGCCACTTTAAGAGCATGTTACTTTAACCTACTGGTGATGTGTTTTAATATTTGGTATTTTTACTCTCCATCAGTGCTGCTCAGAGTCAAACTACACTGGAGTCCAAACTGGAGGCCCTGCAGTGCCACTTCACCTGGGATCTGGACCCCAGCAGGACCAAACTTTTCCATCTCAGGGACCAGCTGGAGGACATCGGCACAGAGGAGGGAAACAGCTGGCTGGGTCACTCTGGGTAATCACTGTGTTTATTATATTCCTGTTGTGATGATTGTTTATTTTCCATAG
Organism: Sebastes umbrosus; assembly: GCF_015220745.1. Taxonomy (NCBI): domain Eukaryota; kingdom Metazoa; phylum Chordata; class Actinopteri; order Perciformes; family Sebastidae; genus Sebastes; species Sebastes umbrosus. The sequence continues at coordinate 29,686,504 of NC_051273.1, forward strand.
CACTGTATTTTAAGTTTATATAAGAACTACACTATATGTAATTTGAATGTCTGTAAGCTTTGGAGTAGTGAAATATAAAACTCTCTGATAAAGTTATAGATAATTTGATGTAACTTGAATATTATTGCCAGTACGTATAAAGTATGTCAAGCTGTGTCTCAGTTGTACACAATAGCCTATCAAAGGGACTATTTGTAACTTTCAGAAATGCTTGTTAACAGCGACAGCTGTGGCCGTTAAGTCAACGAAAGTCAGCGTCGGGCTTGCGCTTGCTCGCTCTAAATATACCTGAACGAGCATTGCTCAACACAGTGAGGCGACACACGTCAGCTAAAACCACAATATCACTCTATATTTCACCTGCTTGGCAGTAATGTTAGCTGACCAGACGAAGGTCTCTCCATGAATCAATGTTGATCCTAGTGTTGGCTTTTCCTGAAGCAGGAAGAGAAACGTTATCGCCTCCCGACCGCAGCCGGAGGAAACGGGAGATACCGGCACCCGGTCGGCGACGATAACGTAACTCGTTGCGGAGCCCCGTCACTTCACAAGACACGGAAAACCTCTGTCGGTCTGGAGGAGCTGCAGCAGTTATTTCTGCACAAACGTCCACTGTACATTCACCAGATATTCTCAGAGCTAAACTAACTCTTCTGCAGTGTGTAGTGAGCGCGCATGCATGTGAGGTGGAGCGAGAACACGCGTGTTGTGTGAGTGAAGACAAGCAGGCAGAGGAGCGGTCTGAACAGTGTAGCCACACGCGAGCGCGCACGGGATCCCGACCCGGTAGATTTATAAACAGTCCCTTTAATACTAATAAATATACATTATGTACACTAAGAAATCTTTAAGTTGTTTTGTTTTGGTGGTTATTATACAAGAAATTCATGTAGGCTTCACTATCTTGCAGTACTGTACTACACAGGGCGCTGATGGACATTAATCAAACTACAACTTTTAACTTGTAAATCAACATGGATGAACATCGCACACATGCAGTTGTATAATTCCAAGGTAACATGTGAACAGGTGACAAATGATCAAATACGAGCCTTTGTGTCAAAGTGTTTCCCTGTCAGTGTGAAGTGGTATTTAACAAGGGAAGAGTAAACTATATTGGACAAATACGAAGAAGTTAAACACATAATCCAGGCTAAAATTAACACAGTTGAAGCTGCCAAATGCAGGATGGACAGCTGGCAAAAGAAAATACTCCCAATGTGTGAATGCATAAATTAACAGACTTATTAATTTAACGGAACACTCAAAAGTCAGATATACTCGTCTAGATATAAATAGATTTTAGTTGTATAATGGTTGACTGGATTACACCTAATCATACCCAGTACTAACAACATGGCGTGTATGACTAATTCAATCTTCTTTCAGCTGTGTCCTCCATCTCAACCGGTGTGAAACGGACTCAAGAGGAAGTTAAAAAATAAGAATGAAAATATAATTAAAAGCGGTAAACACCCACAGCATCAATCCAGTTGTCCTTCCTGCATCTGTCAGTTTAAACTGTGTTGTTTTTAGTCTGGATTATGCCAAATCCTGCTTCGTAGTACAGAGGCCTGTAGGCCTGTATTACGAAGCAGGATTTGTGGTTAGCGAGGTAATTTCAGGGTTTAACCCTTCAGGGTTTTCAGTCCTACATAGGTGGATCACTTCTTACCGGGGTAGATCACCATGGTAACTGATGCTGAACACCTAACCTGCTCCAGAGAGAGGTTATGTTCCAGATAAGAGATCAACTCGTATGAAAGCACCTCCTACTGACCAATCAGAGCTCAGTGCGGTGATTGTATGATAATATTACACACATATGAAGAAGTTTAAGTCATAATCCAGACTAAAAACAACACAGTTTAAACTGACAGATGCAGGAAGGACAGCTGGCTGTATGCTGTGGGTGTTTACCGCTTTGAATTCTATTTTCGTACATATTTTTTAACTTCCTCTTGAGACCGTTTCACACCGCCGGAGAGGGGTGGCACAGGTGAAAGAAGGTTCAAAAAGTCAAACATGCCACTCTGTTAATACTGGTCATGATTAGGTTTGATCCATTCATCCGTTATACTGTAAAAGCTATTTATTTAGAAGACTATATCTGACTTTTGAGTGTTCCGTTAAATTAATAAATCTGTTAATTTACGCATTCACACATCGGGAGTTTTTTCTTTTACCAGCTGGTCTTCCTGCATTTGGCAGCTTCAACTGTGTTACTTTAAATCTGGATTAAGTGTTTAACTTCTTCGTATTTGTTTAATATAGTTTCTTCCTTTGTTAAATGTGCCGCTCTGTCTGTCAGTAGTCTTGACCATGTTTGTGATTGGTCAGATGCTGCAAACACCGCCTCGTTCATGTGAACGCGCTCATATTCAGACTGAGAAACCCTGGGTTGACTTACCGAGTTGATAACCAGCTTAGTAGTACAGTTTAGCGAGATCTCGTTTGTTAGGTTAAGTGAAGCCAGATAACGAGAAGATACCCTGGGTATGTTGAACTCGCTTTGTAGTACAGGCCTCAGGTGTCTCTCCGTCTCCAAACACTGTCACAGCTCTTCATATAACCTATGGAAACTGCAGACGGCCGCTGCTCAAAGTGTACATATACATATACTCTATAAATGTGTTTAAGATGATGCACATGACATTATAATATTTATATTTGATGAGAAAGTGCAGCCATAAAAATGAGGTTTCTTGGGTTTGATATTTCACTCAGTGTGGCATCTATAGGTTATTATATCTTCAATAATAAAAAAAACTGTGTCTAACCATAAATCAAAGTTTCTTCATATGCGGAATACGCTTCCATGGACTTCTAACCCCCAAAAGGCACAACTAGACCACACTGTCAACCATCATACCAAATTTGAAGTTCCTAAGTTTAATAGTTTCTGAGTTCTGCTAAAACCATAAATCAACTTAAGAGCAAATATTATGACAACATTTTATGAGTCTTGGTTTAGTTTCTTCATATGTGGATGTAGGTTTCCATTCCTAGAAAACGAAAGTCAAGGTGAAGACAGAACACAAGACTTAATAAACGTGGGAGGTTAACCAGATAACAAAACTGAAATCACTTGTTGGCCAAAGTTGTGTGTCCTGGATATTCATGGGGGGGTTGGGTGGGTGGGTGGGTGGGGGGGGGGCAATTGGAATAAGATTATAAAGTGTAGTAGCCCATGTGACCTTTAGGATTTATGTATATTGTAATTACTGTAAAATATTTTCATTTCTGTTTAATTAGGCTACTATTTTTTTATTTACTTGCATAATAATTTGATGGTATTGCCTACTGCCTATTTGCTGCAGAGACTGACCATTTTATTAATATGTTTGTTATGAAAACCTCAATGAAAATAGATAATACATAAAAATGTGTTCTTCAAGAAGAAACAAACTGTTTCTAACTTTCAATGTCAGAAAAAACATAATCACAAAATCTGATGGGTCATGTTTTAGTTTATTCAGATATGGCTGTAGGTTTACATTCCTGGAAAACGACAGGTCAAGGTGCATTAAGACTGATCACAAGACTTTACCTGCAAATGCCCCTCCTCTTCGCTTCACTTCGACTTCAGTGAGAGCATTTAAAGTTGCGTCCTCAACAACATCACATCATTTACAGCAAAGCAGAAGTTGGACATCACTGACTTTATACCAGCGAATCCAAATCCAGCATCAAGAGCAAAAACCAGCCCAATATTTAGAGAACTACTGAGTCGAGGAAACAGCTGAATGATGAGGTGAGTAGCTGCTTCTGCATTTCATATCATTGTTGGAGTAAATAATGTAGGCTTCTTACTTTTCTCTCTTGTTTCTTGTTCTTTTCCTTTCTTCATTCTTCCCTTTCAGCTAGGGCCACATGAATTTTAAAAATTGTATTTTCTTTCTTATTCTTAACAATTATTATAAATCAATTGTTTTCTGAAAGTTTCCACCTCCAGTATTATAATTCTGGTGGAGAAATGCTAAATGTTGTTGTTATTACTATCCTATTATCTTTGAAACCATTTCATCCTTCCTGTCTTCCTTCCTTTCCTCTGTCTCACACCATTTCTGTCATTTTCTACCTTCCTACCTTCCTTACTTGCCTCCTCCTTCCTTATCTCTTTCAGCCATCTTTTTCTTATCTCTTGCCTTATTCCCTTCTGTATTTTCTTCCTCCCCTCCTTCATTTTCTCCTCCTGCCTCACTCTGTTTCTTCCTTTATTTATTTATTCATTGCATACCTCATTCCCCTTTTTGTTGTCTTTCATCCTTTGTTCCTTGTTGTCCTCCATGTTTTTATCCTCTCTGTTACTTCTTCTCTTAACCATTCCTTCCCTCATTTCCTTACCCATTTCCTTCCTTTCCATCCACTAATTTTCCTTCCTTTGTCCTCTGTTCCCATTTCAAGTTTTACTTCTATACCTACTTTCCTTTTCCTTATTATCTTTAAGCCTACTTTTTCTTTCCAGCCGTCTGTTGGTCCATATTCTTTTCCTTCCTATCCTCTCTTCTTTCATGACTCCTTCCTTATTTCCTTCCTATCCTCTAATACTCTTTAATCCATTTCCACCCCCCTCCATTCCTTCCTTCCTTTCTTCCTTATTTCCTTGCTGTCTATCAAATCAAATCACGTTTATTTGTCACATACTGTATACAACCATACACAGTACAACGTGTAGTGAAATTATTTTGTGTCCCAGCTCCAGAAGGCAACTAACTAATAGAAAAGAAAATCTTTCCCTCATTATTTCCTTCCTGTCCATTCAATGCTCCTAACTCCATTTCTATGTTCCTCCCTTCCTCCACATGAGATGAACAGTGGTTATCCAAACATAGCACATGTACATTAAAGCTGAAGTAGGAGAGATTAGAGCAAATATGATTATAAAACGTTATTTTTATAAAACGTGACTATATCGTGACAGTAGTGCATGAGACAGGTAACCTGAACAAAATCATGTGCCTCTGGTGTTTTCCGGTGCTCCTAACGGCATTTGCAAGATTTCACAGTCCGGAGGAAAACAAGCAGTAAGATCTGATCTGAGATCTGATATCCAGCTGCTGTCTATGAGAGCCGGCTGTCAATCACTCGCGAACTCCGACCAAACGGTCAAACTGCAGCGCTGATCAAATATGAATCAATATTATGTTACGTTAATGCCTATTTCTCTCCTCAAATGTTTTCAGAATCATCTTGTAGTGCACGATTTAGCTGTAAAATGAGAAAGTTTGTAACGCCGCCGCCATTGTGAAATCTGGTGAAGGAATGCCAAGTTCCGGTCACATGACCGGAGCGCATCCAATAGGAATGCTCTCTCTCTGAAATGACATGTGATTCGTCAAAGTCTCCCTTCACTGGCTAGATTTTCTAAAGCCTGAAAACAGAGTTATGAGGAGGTGCAGAAGTCTAGTTATCTCTCAGAACACTTGAATTACAATATGCTGAAAGGTTATTATGGAATTTTTGCCCAATTATGCCAAAAATATACTGCCTACTGACACTTTAAGAGCATATTGGTTTAAAGGGACTGTTTGTAAGAATCAGAAATGCTTGTTAACAGTGACACCTGTGGCCGTTAAGTCAACGGAAGTCAGCGTCGGGCTCGCACTTGCTCGCTCTAAATAGACATGAACGAGCATTGCTCAAAACAGTGAGGCTACACACGTCAGCCAAAAACCACAATATCACTCTATATTTCACTTGCTTGGCAGTAATGTTAGCTGATCAGACGAAGGTCTCTCATGAATCAATGCTGATCCTAGTGTTGGCTTTTCCTGCTTCAGCCTCCCGACTGCGGCCGGAGGGAGACACCGGCACCCGGTCGGAGACGATAAAGATTCTCGCTGCGGAGCCCTGTCACTTCACAAGACACGGAAAACCTCTGTTGGTCTGGAGGAGCTGCAGCAGTTATTTCTGCACAAACGTCCCCAGTGCATTCACTAGATATTCTCAGAGCTAAACTAACTCTTCTGCAGTGTGTAGTGTGCGTGCATGAATGTCTAGAGGTGGAGCGAGCTGAGTGAAGGAAGGCAGGCAGAGGAGCAGAGGAGCAGAGACTCCAGCCCTGGAAACCAAAGCTATGGTCTCCCCGCGTCCTCCGACCGCGGCCAACACTGTTTTGCAAGACGGGCTTCACTAGATATAACTTTGCGGTTTTGGTGCTTCCGTGTAGTTTGTGTTGGAGTCTTGTCTGAACAGCGTAGCCACAGACGAGCGCGCATGGGACACTGACCTGGGTGATTTATACGTGTAAAAAGTTACAAACAGTCCTTTTAACCTACTGGTGATGTGTTTTAATATTTGTTATTTTTACTCTCCATCAGTGCTGCTCAGAGTCAAACAACACTGGAGTCCAAACTGGAGGCCCTGCAGTGCCACTTCACCTGGGATCTGGACCCCAGCAGGATCAATCTTCTCCGTTTCCGTGACCAGCTGGAGGACATCGGCACAGAGGAGGGAAACAGCTGGCTGGGTCACATTTACAACCTGCGGGGGTTCATTCAATACAAGCTGGGGTTGACTGAAGACGCCCAGAGTTTGTTCAACAAGGCTGCAGAGGCCTTCCGCCAGATGAGAAGTGCAGATGAGGGTCCCTGGTTAGTGGTGAACTACGGGAACCTGGCTTGGCTGAACCACCACCTGGGAGACCAAGCAGAGAGTCAGGCTTACCTGACAAAGATCGACGCCCTGATGAATAAATACCCATCTCCATCCCAGGACGAGCTCCATCCAGAGATCTACGCTGAAAAAGCCTGGACCATGATGAATTTCAGCACAGACAAAACGCTGGCTGCAGATTACTTCCAGAGAGCCATCAAGATGCAGCCGGACATGGTGGAGTGGAACACCAGCCACGTCTTAGTGTTAGCGAGAGCTTTTACACACAGCAACACGGGGCTGGAGGCTGACATGTTGGAGAAAGTGAGAATCGCCAAGGAACAGGATCCAGAGAACTTGTACCTCGCTGCTTACTACCTTGAGCAATGTGCTAAGAAAGGAGAGAGAATTGAAGATGAAGCACGAGAGTTAGCCAGAAAGGTTTTGAGAAATCCCGTCAGCAGCTACAGTGGTATGAAACCATTAATAAGGGTTTACAGTCATTATTTTGTTGATGAGGCCATTAAATTGGCAGAGGAGGCTCTGGAAAACCATCCAGATGAGCGTTATCTGAAGAGATGTGCTGCACTCTGTTACAAATGGAAGATCATGCGTTTTAGTAACAATCGCCCAAAGCAAAGCATGATAGACAGAGCAATCACTCTCCATGAGGAGGTGATTTCTCTTTACCCTCATTCTCGATTTGTGAAGGAAATGGACCTCGCAAATATGTACGCAAAATCCAATCACGGCCAGGCTAAAGCTGAGCAGATGTATCAGGAAATGCTAGAAAGGAATCTGGAACCTCCAGAGAAGCAGGTCCTTTACAACCACTACGCAAAATATTTAAACTTCGATCGAAAGGAGTACGACAGTTCTATACGATATCACATGAAGGCGGCAGAGATACCACAACAATCCTTCTATCGTGGGGACAGCATCACAATTCTGAAGAATATTAAAGCCAAAGGCTGGAACCCAATGTGTAGAGAAATAGAGGAGTTTCTGGGAAAACTGCAAGAGTCATAGTGTTTTGAACATCACTGGATCTAAATCCAGAAAAAAAATGTAGGTATTACATTACCTAAAAAAATCTGTACACACAGATTGAGCTGTATCCATTAAAGGCAGGTTTCAACAAGTGTCTGCACGTTTTTAGACTTAAGTACATTTAATGGAAGACAAAAGCTTTTTTTTAAAAACTATCTAAAAATCTACACATTTGCTCTGAAAAACTGTCAGCAGTAGTACACTCAATCTGTGCTAAACAGGCTGAATCATTCAATAACACCAGTCCTTTAAACAACATCCACTGTGGACATGTTCAAATGACTGTAATCACTGTGTTTATTATATTCCTGTTGTGTTGATTGTTTTTTTTTCCATAGCACTGTATTTTAAGTTTATATAAGAACTACACTATATGTAATTTGAATGTCTGTAAGCTTTGGAGTAGTGAAATATAAAACTCTGATAATATTATTGATAATTTGATGTAACCTGAATATTATTGCCAGATACAACTGATTGTATGTATAAAGTATGTCAAGCTGTGCCTCAGTTGTACACAATAGCCTATTAATACTAATAAATATACATTATGTATACTAAGAAATCTTTAAGTTGTTTTGTTTTGGTGGTTATTATACAAGAAATTCATGTAGGCTTCACTATCTTGCAGTACTGTACTACACAGGGCGCTGATGGACGTTAATCAAAATACAACTTTCAACTTGTAAGTCAACATGGATGAACATCGCACACATACAGTTGTATAACTCCAAGGTGACATGTGAACAGGTGACAAATGATCAAATACGAGCCTTTGTGTCAAAGTGTTTCCCTGTCAGTGTGAAGTGGTAACCCAACAGTAACCTGGTTACACCAGTAGGTAACAGCAGAGTCATAATGCAGGTGTGTCCAGGTAACTGATGGCTCTTCATACCCGCTGCTCAGTGTGTCCACATATAGGCTACTACATATATAAATGCATATAAATATAAAATAATGCACATGTCACCTTAACATTTGATAAGATGTTGCAGCCATAAAGAATATGGCATCTTGGGTTTGAATATTATATATCTTATATATAATATATATACTATATATCAGTGTGGCATCATATTCCCCAAGAAGAAATACAACTTTCTAACTTTCAATCAACATAAGAAAAAATATCATGACAAATTTGATGAGTCATGTTTTAGTTTATTCAGATGTGGCTGTAGGTTTCCATTCCTGGGAAACGAAAGTCAAGGTGCATTAAGACTGAACACAAGACACTATGCACAAATGCCCCCCACTGGCCATCTGGCATACCGGGCGTTTTCCCGGTGGACCGACGTCCTTTTGGGCCAACGTATGTCTTTTTTGTTGTTTTATTTGGCCCATAAAACAGGTAAATCGGCCCATTTCTTTTCCTTAATTGACACTGGGCTGGCCCAATCTCTCTGTGCCGGGCGGCCATAGGGAGGAGGAGAGGGAGGGAGATGAGGGAGGGAGTGTAGAGATAAGCATTATGGGCTGTCTGGCTCAACATGTCATGAGAGATGAGCAGTGCTCGAAGTGGGCTGGTACGTAGCGGTACGCAGATATACCAGGAACTGCTAGAAAGGGATCTGGAACCTGCAGATAAACAGATGCTTTACAACTTCTATGCAAAATACTTACACCTTGATCGTCAGGAGTACCAAAGGTCAATACAATATAACATGAAGGCAGCAGCAATACCGCATCAATCCTCCTTTCGTTGGAACAGCATCAAAACTCTGAAGAAGATTAAAGACAAAGGCAGAAACCAAATGTGTAGAGAAATAGAGGAGTTTCTGGCAACCCTGCAAAAACCAGTGTTTTTAACAGCACTGGTTCTGAATCTACTAAAAAATGTAGATATTGCATTTGCAAAATAGTCTCTACTTACTTTTTAATTTAATTACATATAAAACTACTTCTATACTTCTTAAAGGGACTATTTGTAACTTTGTACGCGCATAAATGTAGCAGGTCGTCACACATGCGCGCTCCCATATGCGCGTTCGCGTGTAGCCGCTGTACACTCCTCTTCTGCCTGCTCGCCTTCACTCAGACAGCTCAGCTCGCTCCACCTCTAGACGTGAACGCGCGCTCACTCCACACTGCTGAAGAGTTACTTTAGCTCTGAGAATATCTAGAGAATGCACAGGGGACGTTTGTGCAGAAATAACTGCTGCAGCTCCTCCAGACCAACAGAGGTTTTCCGTGTCTTGTGAAGTGACAGAGCTCTACAGAGATTTACGTTGTCTTCTCGTTACCAACCGGGTGCCGGTGTCTCCTCTGCTCTCTCCGGCTGCGGGCGGAGAGAGCAGAGGAGACTCGCTGCAGAGCTCCGCTGCATCAGCCTGCACTTAGGCAGGAAAAGCCAACACTAGGATCAGATCTAAATCATGTTCATGGAGAGACCTTCGTCTGGTCATCTAACATTTCTGCCAAGCAGCTGAAATATAGAGTGATATTGTGATTTTAGCTGACTTGTGTCGCCTCACTGTTTTGAGCGATGCTCGTTCAGGTATATTTAGAGCGAGAATGCGCTGACTTTCGTTGATTTCAAGGCCACAGGTGTCGCTGTTAAGAAGCATTTCTGAAAGTTACAAATAGTCCCTTTAAGATAAAGTTAAAATTGAAGTGAGAATCTTACAGTGAAGACCTGCTGATCATTGCAAGGGAAGAAGTCAAGTTTGGCCCTATTCAACGCAAATGCAAAATTTATTATTATTAATAAATTCTTAAATTGTTTCAACTTTAAACTTGACTAGTGTGTGCTGCTTTTGGGTCCATGTTTTGTTTAACCAGAACATAACAAAACGATCTGGCACAACAAATGGACCCAGCAGACAAAGATGCCATTCAAAAGGCAGTTTCCAGTCATGGAAATTTATTAGGACAACACCAGGAGTTTTTCTACACGGTTTGTCTGAGCAACTTAAAAATGAACTTGCTGTTCGTGATGAATTTGACTCACTTGACATTTTGATTAATCTGTCTATCAGGCTAGATAATCGTATTCGGGAGAGACGCCGGGAATAGAACTACAAGTCCCACACATCCGGGAGCTTCCATGCAGCTCCGTCTCCTCTCGCGAGACTTGCCCCCGGTACTCCCGATACCCATGGCTCCACCCCCAGTACCTCTGTTCAGTCTGATCAACTTTTATCGCCGGTTTATCCGGGATTACAGCAGAATTGCTGCTCCCTTGACCAAACTCACCTCTCCTGCTGTTCCTTTCCGGTGATCTCCTGAGGCGGATCAGGCTTTCGCCTTATTAAAGGACCGCTTCACTTCCGCACCAATTCTGGTGCAACCTGACTCTTCTCTACAGTTTGTGGTTGAAGTTGATGCTTCAGACATTGGGGTGGGGGCTGTTCTCTCTCAACACTCCAAACCTGATCAGAAATTGCACCCATGTGCTTTCTTCTCTCGACGCCTGTCTGTGGGCGTAACCGGGAACTATTGGCGGTGAAGTTGGCTCTGGAGGAGTGGAGACACTGGCTGGAAGGGTCAGAGACCCCTTTCATCGTGTGGACTGACCACAAGAATCTTGCCTACATCCAGTCAGCTAAACGGCTGAATTCCCATCAGGCCCGGTGGGCATTATTCTTTGGCCGCTTCAACTTTACCATCACTTACCGTCCTGGTTCAAAAAACATCAAGCCTGATGCCCTGTCTCGCCAGTTTGCCTTAAAGGAGACCCCGAGTGGGTCGGACACCATTTTGCCAGCATCGTTGGTGGTGGGAGCTTTAACCTGGGAGGTTGAGTCAGCGGTCCGGGAGGCGCAACAGGAGGAACCAGATCCAGGCACAGGACCTGCAAATCGGCTGTTTGTTCCAGAGTCAGTCCGCTCTCAGGTCCTGCAGTGGGGACATGCCTCTCGGTTCGCTTGTCATCCAGGAATTAGTCGGACTTTGTCACTCCTCAGACAACACTTCTGGTGGCCCACCATCGACAGTGACACTAAAGAATACGTCCTCGCCTGCTCTGTTTGTGCCCGGGGTAAAACCTCTCATCGACCACCTGTAGGGTTGCTCCGCCCCTTACCAACGCCTGGTCGTCCTTGGTCTCACATCGGCATGGACTTTGTCACCGGTCTGCCTGTTTCTGATGGTATGACCACCATACTTACCATTGTGGGCCGGTTCTCCAATTTCATTGGTCTTCCCAAGCTTTCCTACAGCTCGTGAGACCGCTGTTCTCTTGACAAATCATGTCTTCCGCCTTCATGGCATTCCTTTGGACATCGTCTCAGACCGTGGTCCTTAGTTCATCTCACAGGTTTGAAGTCATTTTGCCATGCTCTGGGAGCTACTGTCAGCCTGTCGTCTGGTTTCCACCCACAAACTAATGGACAGCAAATCAGGATCTGGAGTCCACCATACGTTGTGTTGCCGCTTCAAATCCAACTTCCTGGAACGCTCACCTAAGTTTGATAGAATATGCACACAACTCTCTATCCTCCTCTGCCACTGGTGTTTCTCCGTTTGAAGGATCATTAGGTTATCAGCCTCCACTGTTCCCAGCACAGGAAGAGGAGTTGGCTGTTCCATCAGTGCAACATCATCTTCGACGCTGTGGCAAGATTTGGAGGGACACCAGGACAGCGCTGTTAAGGACAGCCGAGAGAAACAGAAAGATTGCTGATCGTCACCGAATCCAGGCTCCCAACTACACACCAGGTCAGAGAGTTTGGTTATCATTCAAAGACATTCCATTAAAAACTGACTCCAGAAAATTAGCACCACGTTTCATTGGACCGTTTGAGATCGAAAGGATCATTAACCTCTCCACTGTCAGACTCATCCTTCCCAAGTCTCTCAGGATTCACCCATCTTTTCATGTCTCCCAGCTGAAACCGGTCCTCACCAGTCATCTGGTCCCTCCAACCAATCCCCCTCCTCCCGCCCGGATCATTGACAACCAGCCAGTATATACGGTCAGACGACTACTGGATGTTAGACGGCGAGGCCGGGGCCTTCAGTATCTGGTGGACTGGGAGGGATACGGTCCAGAGGAGAGGTCCTGGGTACCTCATTCCCGCATCCTGGATGCTGAGCTGGTCCGGGATTTTCATCAGGCGCACCCTGACAAGCCCGGAAAATCGCCTGGAGGCTCTCGTTGAGGGGGAGGTACTGTCATGTTATCACCTGGGCAGTCTAGTAGTTTCCCTGTGTTTCCTCTGTTTCCCTGTCCTTTTGTCTCCTGTGTGTTTTACCCTGTCAGTCTGGTCTGTCTGTCGGTAAGGAGGTTGGCCATCTCCTCCTCCCTCTCCTGGGCGGTGGTTGCTGGAGCAGCTGACACCAATCAATCAATCAAGACACACTCTGCAGTATATCAACCCTGGTCTTCCTGCCATTCATCGCTAGATCGTTTTCGTCGCCACAGTGGTAGTTACGCATTCAGGCTCTCTAACCTTGCTCGTTAGATTTTTTGACTTTGTATCTGCTCACTTTGTACCTTTTTGTGCTCATCCAGTTTTTGTCCTTTTTGTCCAAGTGGTATACTTACCTGCCAGCTGCCTCCGCTTTCTGCTGTACCTACCTGCTCACTCTCCAACATCATTGCTTCCCCTCGGATCACAAGTGGACTGGAATCACCATCTGGAGGAACACTGGAACCCCATTACCCATGCTCCTCGCTCCCTTTAAGACTTTCAGTCTTAATCCCAGCCACGTTGGACTCTGAGAAACCCTGCCCTGTCCACCGTTCAAATTTATTATTATTAATAAATTCTTAAATTGTTTCAACTTTCAACTTGACTAGTGTGTGCTGCTTTTGGGTCCACATTTTGTTTAACCAGAACATAACACAAATGCCCCTTCTCTACAGTCTGCCTCGACTTCGTGAACATTTCCGCTGCTTCCTCAACAACATCACATCATTTACAACAAAGCAGAAGTTGGACATCACTGACTTTATACCAGCGAACCCAAATCCAGCATCAAGAGCAAAAACCAGCCCAATATTTAGAGAACTACTGAGTCGAGGAAACAGCTGAATGATGAGGTGAGTAGCTGCTTCTGCATTTCATATCATTGTTGGAGTAAATAATGTAGGCTTCTTACTTTTCTTTCTTGTTCTTTTCCTTTCTTCATTCTTCCCTTTCAGCTAGGGCCACATTCATTTTAAAAATTGTATTTTCTTTCTTATTCTTAACAATTATTATAAGTCGATTGTTTTCTGAAAGTTTCATCCCACCTCCAGTATTATAATTCTGGTGGAGAAATGCTAAATGTTGTTGTTATAACTATCCTATTATCTTTAAACCATTACATCCTTCCTGTCTTCCTTGCTTTCCTGTGTGTCACACCATTTCTGTCATTTTCTTCCTTCCTTACTTGCCTCCTCCTTCCTTATCTCTTTCAGCCATATTTTTCTTATCTCTTGCCTTATTCCCTTCTGTCTGTTCTTCCTCCCCTGTGTCCTCCCCTCCTTATTTTTCTCCTCCTGCCTCACTCTGTTTCTTCCTTTATTTATTTATTCATTGCATACCTCATTCCCATTTGGGTTTTCTTTCATCCTTTGTTCCTTCTTCTCCTCTCTGTTACTTCTTCTCTTAACCATTCCTTCCCTCATTCCCACCCATTTCCTTCCTTTCCATCCACTAATTTTCCTTCCTTTGTCCTCTGTTCCCATTTCAAGTTTTACTTCTATACCTACTTTCCTTTTCCTTATTATCTTTAAGCCTACTTTTTCTTTCCAGCCGTCTGTTGGTCCATATTATTTTCCTTCCTATCCTCTCTTCTTTCATGACTCCTTCCTTATTTCCTTCCTATCCTCTAATACTCTTTAATCCATTTCCACCCCCTCCTTCCTTCCTTCCTTTCTTACTTATTTCCTTGCTGTCTATCAAATCAAATCACGTTTATTTGTCACATACTGTATACAACCATACACAGTACAACGTGTAGTGAAATTATTTTGTGTTCCAGCTCCAGATTAGAGCAAATATGATTAAAAAAAATGTGTTACAGTAGTGCATGAGACAGGTAACCTGAAAAAACTCATGTGCCTCTGTGTCCTCCGGTGCTCCTAACGGCATCTGCAAGATTTCACAGACCGGAGGAAAACAAGCAGTAAGATCTGATCTAAGGTCTGCTATCCATTTCTTGCTGCGGAGCCCTGTCACTTCACAAGACACGGAAAACCTCTGTTGGTCTGGAGGAGCTGCAGCAGTTATTTCTAGACAAATGTCCACTTTACATTCACTAGATATTCTCAGAGCTAAACTAACTCTTCTGCAGTGTTTAGTGTGAGTGCATGAACGTCTAGAGGTGGAGCAAGCTGAGTGAAGGAAGGCAGGCAGAGGAGCAGAGGAGCAGAGACTACAGCCCTGGAGACAAAAGCTACGGTTTCCCCCGCGTCCTCCGACCGCGGCCAACACTGTTTTGCAAGACGGGCATCACTAGATATAACTTTGCGGTTTTGGTGCTTCCGTGTAGTTTGTGTTGAAGTCTTGTCTGAACAGCGTAGCCACAGACGAGCGCGCATATGCGACACCGACTCGGGTGATTTATACGTGTAAGAAGTTACAAACAGTCGCTTTAACCTACTGGTGATGTGTTTTAATATTTGTTATTTTTACTCTCCATCAGTGCTGCTCAGAGTCAAACAACACTGGTGTCCAAACTGGAGGCCCTGCAGTGCCACTTCACCTGGGATCTGGACCCCAGCAGGAACAAACTTCTCCGTTTCCGTGACCAGCTGGAGGACATCGGTACAGAGGAGGGAAACAGCTGGCTGGGTCACATTTACAACCTGCGGGGGTTCATTCAATACAAGCTGGGGTTGACTGAAGACGCCCAAAGTTTGTTCAACAAGGCTGCAGAGGCCTTCCGCCAGATGAGAAGTGCAGATGAGGGTCCCTGGTTAGTGGTGAACTACGGGAACCTGGCTTGGCTGAACCACCACCTGGGAGACCAAGCAGAGAGTCAGGCTTACCTGACAAAGATTGACGCCCTGATGAATAAATACCCATCTCCATCCTAGGACGAGCTCCATCCAGAGATCTACGCTGAAAAAGCCTGAACCCTGATGAAGTTCAGCACAGACAAAAAGCTGGCTGCAGATTACTTCCAGAGAGCCATCAAGATGCAGCCGGACATGGTGGAGTGGAACACCAGCCACGTCTTAGTGTTAGCGAGAGCTTTTACACACAGCAACACGGGGCTGGAGGCTGACATGTTGGAGAAAGTGAGAATCGCCAAGGAACAGGATCCAGAGAACTTGTACCTCGCTGCTTACTACCTTGAGCAATGTGCTAAGAAAGGAGAGAGAATTGAAGATGAAGCACGAGAGTTAGCCAGAAAGGTTTTGAGAAATCCCGTCAGCAGCTACAGTGGTATGAAACCATTAATAAGGGTTTACAGAAACTATGTTTCTATTGATGAGGCCATTGAATTGGCAGAGGAGGCTCTGGAAAACCATCCAGATGAGCGTTATCTGAAGAGATGTGCTGCACTCTGTTACAAATGGAAGATCCTTTTTTTCAGGGACAGTCGCCCAAAGCAAAGCATGATAGACAGAGCAATCAGTCTCCATGAGGAGGTGATTTCTCTTTACCCTCATTCTTCATTTGTGAAGGAACTAGACCTCGCAAATATGTACGCAAAATCCAGTCACGGCCAGGCTAAAGCTGAGCAGATGTATCAGGAACTGCTAGAAAGGAATCTGGAACCTCCAGAGAAGCAGGTCCTTTACAACTACTACGCAAAATATTTAATCTTCGAGCGACGGGAGTACCAAAGGTCAATAAAATATCACATGAAGGCAGCAGCGATACCGCAACAATCCTTCTATCGTGGGAACAGCATCAAAGTCCTGGAGAAGATTACAGCCAAAGGCAGGAACCAAATGTGTAGAGAAATAGAGGAGTTTCTGGAAAACCTGCAAGAGCCATAGTGTTTTGAACATCACTGGTTCTAAATCCAGAAATAAATGTAGGTATTGCATTACCTAAAAAAATCTGTACGCGCTTATTGACTGAACTGTATCCTTTAAAGGCAGGTTTCAACAAGTGTCTGCAAGTTTTAGACTTAAGTACATTTAATGGAAGACAAAAGCTTTTTTTAAAAACTATCTAAAAATCTACTCATTTGCTCTGAAAAACTGTCAGCAGTAGTACACTCAATCTGTACTAAACAGGCTGAATCATTCAATAACACTAGTCCTTTAAATAACATCCACTGTGGACATGTTCAAATGTTATTACTATAGTTCAGTATCACATGATTTATTAAAATAGATTTTGATCAGTGTTGATTTTCATAACTTACATGTAATCACTGTGTTTATTATATTCCTGTTGTGTAGATTGTTTTTTTTCCATAGCACTGTATTTTAAGCTTATATAAGAACTCCACTATATGTAATTTGAATGTCTGTAAGCTTTGGAGTAGTGAAATATAAAACTCTCTGATAATGTTATAGATAATTTGATGTAACTTGAATATTATTGCCAGATGCAACTGATTGTATGTATAAAGTATGTCAAGCTGTGTCTCAGTTGTACACAATAGCCTATTAATACTAATAAATATACATTATGTACACTAAAAAATCTTTAAGTTGTTTTGTTTTGGTGGTTATTATACAAGAAATTCATGTAGGCTTCACTATCTTGCAGTACTGTACTACACAGGGCGCTGATGGACATTAATCAAAATACAACTTTCAACTTGTAAGTCAACATGGATGAACATCGCACACATGCAGTTGTATAACTCCAAGGTGACATGTGAACAGGTGACAAATGATCAAATACGAGCCTTTGTGTCAAAGTGTTTCCCTGTCAGTGTGAAGTGGTATTTAACAAGGGAAGAGTAAACTATATTAGACAAATACGAAGAAGTTAAACACATAATCCAGGCTAAATTAACACAGTTCAAGCTGCCAAATGCAGGAAAAACAGCTGCGTAGAAGAAAAAAATGCAGACGTGTGAATGCGTAAATTAACAGAGTTATTAATTTAAAGCAACACTCAAAAGTAAGATATACTCGTCTAGATATAAATAGAGTTTAGTTGTATAATGAATGACTGGATTACACCTAATCACGCCCAGTACTAACAACATGGCGTCTATGACTAATTCAACCTTCTTTCAGATGTGTCCTCCGTCTCCGGCGGTGTGAAACGGACTCAAGAGGAAGTTAAAAAATAAGAATGAAAATATAATTAAAGGCGGTAAACACCCTCAGCATAAATCCAGGTGTCCTTCCTGCATCTGTCAGTTTAAACTGTGTTGTTTTTAGTCTGGATTATGCCAAATCCTGCTTTCTAGTACAGGGGCCTGTAGGCCTGTAGGCCTGTAGGCCTAAGGCCTGTACTACGAAGCAGGATTTGTGGTTAGCGAGGTAACTTCTGGGTTTTCAGTCCTACATAGGTGGATCACTTCTTACCGGGGTAGATCACCATGGTAACTGATGCTGAACACCTAACCTGCTCCAGAGAGAGGTTATGTTCCAGATAAGAGATTAACTCATATAAAAGCACCTCCTACTGACCAATCAGAGCTCAGTGCGGTGATTGTATGATAATATTACACACATATGAAGAAGTTTAAGTCATAATCCAGGCTAAAAACAACACAGTTTAAACTGACAGATGCAGGAAGGACAGCTGGCTGTATGCTGTGGGTGTTTACTGCTTTGAATAATATTTTCATACCTATTTTTGAACTTCCTCTTGAGTCCGTTTCACACCGCCGGAGACGGGGACACAGCTGAAACAAGGGTCAAAAAGTCATACACGCCTCATTGTTAGTTCTGGGCATAATTAGGTGTAATCAGGGATTCCATTACACAAAGAAAAGTTATTTATATAGACTATTTAGACGACTATATCTGACTTTTGAGTGTTCCGTTAAATTAATAAATCTGTTCATTTACGCATTCATACATCGGGAGTTTTTTCTTTTACCAGTTGTCCTTCCTGCATTTGGCAGATTCAACTGTGTTACTTTAAATCTGGATTAAGTGTTTAACTTCTTCGTATTTGTCTAATATAGTTTGCTCTTTCTTTGTAAAATGTGCCGCTCTGTCTGTCTGCTGACAGTAGACTTGTCCATGCCTGTGATTGGCCAGATGCTGCAAACACCTCCCTGTTCATGTGAATGTGCTCATAACCAGATGGAGAAACTCTGGGTTGGTCTAACGAGTTGATAACCACCTTCGTAGGACCGCTTAGCGGGATCTCGGTTGTTAGAGTTAGGGAAGCCAGATAACGAGAAGATACCCTGGGCATGTTGAACTCGCTTCGTAGTACAGACCTCTGGTGTAGTTGAGCAGCGTCTGTCTCTTTGAGCTCTGCCATTGCTAACTACAGCAACATACGCGGGAAATGTTCCTTCCTACGTGGTTTACGTAAATTGCGCAGTTTGTAAACGTAAGTAGCTGCTCAAATTTAACTCATTTACAATGTTACAAGGTTCATTTATTTGCCATTTTGCAATGCAGGTTTGCACAATGAAATGTAAGAATAAACAGTAGATTAAAATGAATTAAATTAGAATAAAATAAACTTAAAAATCAAACGTTTTAACGGTTAAAAGTATCCGTCTAATGAAATGAAAAGATTAAAAAAATACGACTGCATAACAGTATGTCCACGGTGACAGGTGAACAAGTGAAAAATAAAAATGATATGAGTTTTTATGTCAGTGTGAGAGGTGATAACCAAACAGTAACCAGGTGACACCAGTGGGAGGCAGCTGAGCGTCATAATTAATTACACTTTGCACTTTGTTCACTGTGTTATGTTCTATGTTTGTGACTGTTTTTGTATGTCTGTGTTTGCACCTTGGTTCGTGAGCAAAGACATTTCGTTTTAACCGTGTACTTTGTATGTGTAAAAATTACAATAAAGTTGAATTTGACTTGATAATGCAGGTGTCTCTCCGTCTCCAACCACTGTCACAGCTCTTCATATAACCTATGGACACTGCAGATGGCCGTTGCTCAAAGTGTACATATACATATACTCTATAAATGTGTTTAAGATGATGCACATGACATCATAATATTTCTATTTGATGAGAAAGTGCAGCCATAAAAATAAGGTTTCTTGGGTTTGAATATTTCACTCAGTGTGGCATCTATAGGTTATTATATCTTCAATAAAAAAAAACTGTGTCTAACCATAAATCAACTTCAGAGCAAGTATTATGACATTTTATGAGTCATGGTTTAGTTTCTTCATATGCGGAATACGCTTCCATGGACTTCTAACCCCCAAAAGGCACAACTAGACCACACCTAAGTTTAATAGTTTCTGAGTTCTGCTAAAACCATAAATCAACTTAAGAGCAAATATTATGACAACATTTTATGAGTCATGGTTTAGTTTCTTCATATGTGGCTGTAGGTTTCCATTCCTAGAAAACGAAAGTCAAGGTGAAGACAGAACACAAGACTTAATAAACGTGGGAGGTTAACCAGATAAGGAAACTGAAATCACTTGTTGGCCAACGTTGTGCGTCCTGGATATTCATCCAAGTGATTTGATCACTAAGAAGATTGGCCTTGCACTAATAGACGTGTGTCTCCTTTACAAACTAAGAGAGGAATAGCTTTAATAAATAAATATATAGGCTATTAAGGATCAGCATGTATTGCTATGGAAAAACTAACATACATTACTAAAGGAAAGCTGGTAGTTTATATCTGGAGCTTCATGGGGTTTAGAAAAGGGGGAGGGAGGGGTCAATTGGAATAAGATTATAAAGTGTAGTAGCCCATGTGACCTTTAGGATTTATGTATATTGTAATTACTGTAACATATTTTCATTTCTGTTTAATTAGGCTACTATTTTTTTATTTACTTGCATAATAATTTGATGGTATTGCCTACTGCCTATTTGCTGCAGAGACCGACCATTTTATTAATATGTTTGTTATGAAAACTTCAATAAAAATAGATAATACATAAAAATGTGTTCTTCAAGAAGAAACAAACTGTTTCTAACTTTCAATTGGAGTGAAAAAATAATCACAAAATTTGATGAGTCATTTTTTTGTTTATTCAGATGTGGCTGTAGGTTTACATTCCTGGGAAACGAAAGTCAAGGTGCATTAAGACAAAACAAAAGGCTTTACACGGAAATGCCCCTCCTCTTCGCTTTGCTTCGACTTCAGTGAGAGCATTTAAAGCTGCGTCCTCAACAACATCCCATAATTTACAACAAAGCAGAAGTTGGACATCACTGACTTTATACCAGCGAACCCAAATCCAGCATCAAGAGCAAAAACCAGCCCAATATTTAGAGAACTACTGAGTCGAGGAAACAGCTGAATGATGAGGTGAGTAGCTGCTTCTGCATTTCATATCATTGTTAGAGTAAATAATGTAGGCTTCTTACTTTTCTCTCTTGTTTCTTGTTCTTTTCCTTTCTTCATTCTTCCCTTTCAGCTAGGGCCACATGCATTTTAAAAATTGTATTTTCGTTCTTATTCTTAACAATTATTATAAATCAATTGTTTTCTGAAAGTTTATTCATGATAGTGCAATAAAGAAGAAAGGCCGGTTTCCATGACAGAGCTCCTTGAATCCTGTCCTGATTCAAAGCAGCAAGGGCCTCCTTCAGCTCTCTTTCTGCCCCAATGAAGTTGGTACCATTGTCTGACCTCAGGTGCTCCACTTGTCCTCTCCTGCTGCTAAAACGCCGCTTCACGATTCTCCATGATAAACAGTCAGACACTTAACAGTTCGCCGCGACAGTCAATGCAACAAACAGTCAGCGCAAAGTCCAAAGTCTGCCTGTTTCGGCAACCAGTGCATTGGATTTCCTCCCTCATATGTGTGCACACACTTTAAATGGCCATTAAACAGTGTAGCGCTACCATACCTCCGCGTCGGGCGCTTTGCAGTTCTGCGGTGGTCCGATGCTCCACAGCCGGCTTTAGCATTAGCTCCGTAGCTCCTCCGTCCTACCACCCATGGATGGCTGCATACGTCCTCCAAACGAAGCCGAAATCCACACCGGCAGCTCTCCTCGTCCTCCCGCGTCGCCTCCGTTGAGTTCCAAACGTTACGCAGTTTCAACGAAGTTCCAACTGGAGCTGGTTTTTGACTAAATGTAGGAGCTAAGTCTATTACTTTAGCTACTGAGGTGATTAGCCCTGGACTGACGCGCTTTTCGCTGTTGACGTTACCTTTAGCTGCATGTTGTGCTGAACAAAACCGATCCTCAGGCCGCTCATTGGTTTCGGAATAACAATTCATTTATTCATGATAGTGTAATAAAGAAGAAAGTCCGGTTTCCATAACAACAAGCCAAACAACACAACACGGCAACCAAATCAGCGTCACTGCGGTCAAAAACCCTTTGCCCTTCTGGGCTAAACCCTGACATCAACACAACACTTCCTACCTATATACCCGTGGCTGGGTCAATCAATTAACACAGCGCCACCTAGTGTTCCTAACAGTGAATTACACCACAACCTCAGTATGTGTCAGCATCATTTTTTGGCTCTTACAGTTGTTGTTGTTGTTATTATTATCCTATTATCATTAAACCATTTCATCCTTCCTGTCTTCCTTGCTTTCCTCTGTCTCACACCATTTCTGTCATTTTCTTCCTTCCTTACTCGCCTCCTCCTTCCTTACCTCTTTCAGCCATCTTTTTCTTATCTCTTGCATTATTCCCTTTTGTCTTTTCTTCCTCCCCTCCTTCTTTTTCTTCTCCTGCCTCACTCTTTTTCTTCCTTTATTTATTTATTCACTGCATACCTCATTCCCCTTTGTGTTTTCTTTCATCCTTTGTTCCTTCCTGTCCTCCATGTTTTTATCCTCTCTGTTACTTCTTCTCTTATCCATTCCTTCCCTCATTTCCTTACCCATTTCCTTCCTTTCCATCCACTAATTTTCCTTCCTTTGTCCTCTGTTCCCATTTCAAGTTTTACTTCTTTATGTACTTTGCTTTTCCTTATTATCTTGAAGCCAACTTTTTCTTTCCAGCCGTCTGTTGGTCCATATTCTTTTCCTTCCTATCCTCTCTTCTTTCATGACTCCTTCCTTATTTCCTTCCTATCCTCTAATACTCTTTAATCCATTTCCACCCCCCTCCATTCCTTCCTTCCTTTCTTCCTTATTTCCTTGCTGTCTATTAAATCAAATCACGTTTATTTGTCACATACTGTATACAACCATACACAGTACAACGTGTAGTGAAATTATTTTGTTTTCCAGCTCCAGAAGGCAACTAACAAATAGAAAAGGAAATCGTTCCCTCCTTATTTCCTTCCTGTCCATTCAATGCTCCTAACTCCATTTCTATGTTCCTCCCTTCCGCCACATGAGATGAACAATGGTTATCCAAACATAGCACACGTACATTAAGAGCATATTATATTAATATAATGATGATGTGTTTTAATATTTGTTATTTTTACTCTCCATCAGTGCTGCTCAGAGTCAAACAACACTGGTGTCCAAACTGGAGGCCCTGCAGTGCCACTTCACCTGGGATCTGGACCCCAGCAGGAACAAACTTTTCCATCTCAGGGACCAGCTGGAGGACATCGGCACAGAGGAGGGAAACTGCTGGCTGGGTCACATTTACAACCTGTGGGGGTTCGTTCAATACAAGCTGGGGTTGACTGAAGACGCCCAGAGTTTGTTCAACAAGGCTGCAGAGGCCTTCCGCCAGATGAGAAGTGCAGATGAGGGTCCCTGGTTAGTGGTGAACTACGGGAACCTGGCTTGGCTGAACCACCACCTGGGAGACCAAGCAGAGAGTCAGGCTTACCTGACAAAGATCGACGCCCTGATGAATAAATACCCATCTCCATCCCAGGACGAGCTCCATCCAGAGGTCTACGCTGAAAAAGCCTGGACCCTGATGAAGTACAGCAGAGACAAAAAGCTGGCTGCAGATTACTTCC
Organism: Sebastes umbrosus; assembly: GCF_015220745.1. NCBI lineage: Eukaryota > Metazoa > Chordata > Actinopteri > Perciformes > Sebastidae > Sebastes > Sebastes umbrosus. Next base: position 29,710,013 of record NC_051273.1, read on the forward strand.
AGAGAGCCATCAAGATGCAGCCGGACATGGTGGAGTGGAACACCAGCCACGTCTTAGTGTTAGAGAGAGCTTTTAAAGACAGCAACACGGAGCTGGAGGCTGACATGTTGGAGAAAGTGAGAATCGCCAAGGAACAGGATCCAGAGAACTTGTACCTCGCTGTTTACTACCTTGAGCAATGTGCTAAGAAAGGAGAGAGAATTGAAGATGAAGCACGAGAGTTAGCCAGAAAGGTTTTGAGAAATCCCGTCAGCAGCTACAATGGTATGAAATCATTAATAAGTGTTTACAGAAACTATGTTTCTATTGATGAGGCCATTGAATTGGCAGAGGAGGCTCTGGAAAACCATCCAGATGAGCGTTATCTGAAGAGATGTGCTGCACTCTGTTACAAATGGTGGATCATGCTTTTCAGGGACAGTCGCCCAAAGCAAAGCATGATAGACAGAGCAATCAGTCTCCATGAGGAGGTCATTTCTCTTTACCCTCATTCTTCACTTATGAAGGAAATAGATCTCGCATTTATGTATGCAAAATTCAATCAAAGCCAGACTAAAGCTGAGCAGATGTATCGGCAACTGCTAGAAAGGGATCTGGAACCTCGAGAGAAGCAGGTCCTTTACAACCACTACGCTAAATATTTATTCTTCGATCGAAATGAGGTACGAAGTTCAATACGATATCACATGAAGGCGGCAGCGATACCGCAACAATCCTTCTGTCATGAGAGCAGCATCACAACTCTGCAGAAGATTACAGCCAAAGGCAGGAACCCAATGTGTAGAGAAATAGAGGAGTTTCTGGCAAACCTGCAAAAACCATAGCGTTTGAACATCACTGGTTCTAAATCAAGAACAAAATGTAGGTATTTCATTACCTAAAATAATCTGTACGTACTTATTGATTGAGCTGTATCCTTTAAAGGCAGGTTTCAACAAGTGCCTGCACGTTTTTAGACTTAAGTACATTTAATGGAAGACAAAAACTTTTTTTTTAAAAACTATCTAAAAATCTACTTATTTGCTCTGAAAAACTGTCAGCAGTAGTACACTCAATTTGTACTAAACTGGCTGAATCATTCAATAACTCTAGTCCTTTAAATAACATCCACTGTGGACATGTTCAAATGTTATTACCATAATTCAGTTTCACATGATTTATTAAAATAGATTTTGATCAGTGTTGTTTTTCATAACTTACATGTAATCACTGTGTTTATTATATTCCTGTTGTGATGATTGTTTTTTTTCCATAGCACTGTATTTTAAATTTATATAAGAACTCCACTATATGTAATTTGAATGTCTGTAAGCTTTGGAGTAGTGAAATATAAAACTCTCTGATAATATTATCGATAATTTGATGTAACCTGAATATTATTGCCAGATGCAACTGATTGTATGTATAAAGTATGTCAAGCTGTGTCTCAGTTGTACACAATAGCCTATTAATACAAATAAATATACATTATGTACCCTAAGAAATCTTAAAGTTGTTTTGTTTTGGTGGTTATTATACAAGAAATTCATGTAGGCTTCACTATCTTGCAGTACTGTACTACACAGGGCGCTGATGGACGTTAATCAAACTACAACTTTCAACTTGTAAGTCAACATGGATGAACATCGCACACATACAGTTGTATAACTCCAAGGTGACATATGAACAGGCGACAAATGATCAAATACGAGCCTTTGTTTCAAAGTGTTTCCCTGTCAGTGTGAAGTGGTAACCCAACAGTAACCTGGTTACACCAGTAGGTAACAGCAGAGTCATAATGCAGGTGTGTCCAGGTAACTGATGGCTCTTCATACCCGCTGCTCAGTGTGTCCACATATAGGCTACTAAATATATAAATGTATATAAATATAAAATAATGCACATGTCACCTTAATATTTCGCTAGATGGTGCAGTCATAAAGAATATGGCATCTTGGGTTTGAATATTTCACTAAGTGTGGCATCATATTCCTCAAGTAGAAATACAACTTTCTAACTTTCAATCAACATAACAAAAAACATCATGACAAATTTGATGAGTCATGTTTTAGTTTATTCAGATGTGGCTGTAGGTTTCCATTCCTGGGAAACGAAAGTCAAGGTGCATTAAGACTGAACACAAGACTCTATGCTCAAATACCCCTCCTCTAGGGCTGGACTGGCCATCTGGCATACCGGGCGTTTTCCCGGTGGGCCGACGTCTTTTTGGGTCGACGTATGTCTTTTTTTTCTTTTCTTTTTTGGCCCATAAAACAGGTAAATCGGCCCATTTATTTTCCTTGATTGACACTGGGCTGGCCCAATCTCTCTGTGCCGGGCGGCCATAGGGAGGAGGAGAGGGAGGGAGATGAGGGAGGGAGTATAGAGATAAGCATTATGGACTGTCTGGCCAGGGTCGGCGCCAGAGTATTAGGGGCGGACGGGCAATCAGCTTTGACAGGGGGGCATTTTTTTTCACCTCATATATCCTTTATTAAGTGTATCTTTAACATTATCATGTTTCATGAAAGAAATAAACTGACAGAGAGGTGTATACATACTGCCACTCATGCACACAGGCGCGCACGCACGTATACACGTGTTGTTATGTCCACAAAAACAGGTTATAAACTAACACCGTGTCCTAACTGGATGCGAGCGTCTGACTATCGCGCTGCATCGCGCATCTGACACTCTCTGTCCACTGAATACGTTAAATCTGCACTTCTGTTACATCATGAAAACAAACCAGGAACATATATCAGCTGTGAGCTCCAGATCAGACTGGAGCTGAAGACGTAACCACCTCAACGATGGGTTAGTAGTACTTGTTAGCTTCCTACATTTGTACTTTTTTATTTTATCAGAAAACACGTTTTATTTGTGATATTTACTGGAAATAACATACGATATAGCCAAGAGCAAGTAGGTTGTTATCTAGTGACCTTCTCCAGCCAGCTGCCACCTTATTATGGTTTCTGTAGTGAAATGAGGAGGTACTGGAGGCTACAGATAACTCCTCAGGCACGCCCTGTCATGTTATGTCCTGGGGTCTCATTTATAACCGTTGCGTACGCACAAAACGGGGCCTGAAATGTGCGTACGCCACTTCCCACGCAATAGTTGTGATCTATAAAAACAAACTTGACGGGAGAATGTGCGCACCGGTACGGAAACTTTGACCCGTGCGTACGCACATTATGGAGGCACCGAGGCAGGGGAAACTGGAGACGCAGACGGTGAGGTGGTGAATTGAAGCCAGACTGTAGACATTAAATGTCATTATACGTATAATGATGCCTCTCACACATTTAACTTCTCTTCATACTTATATCCACTGCATCATAAACATTTAAAAGCAGTGTTATTTGTGCTATTGAGACATAACTATTCTACAAGCACCTTACAAATGTAAAATATATCAGCCAACTCAAATCAAATTCTGCTCAATATCTCATCAGCGCGGTCTCACCATCACAGTCCCTCCACATCCGAAGCTCAAAGGAGAGGATCGGACTACCGACACTCGCAGTCAGCTGTGGAGCAGCTGTTGAAATCTTCATCATCGGTTGTAGAAATCCAAGATTATATCAAATAGCATTAAAGAATGGCAGAGCAGAGCGCCAATAGTTTTAATAATATCTTCTAATAGTGTGCAGATATCATCAAGTATCATATTCGTTTTCATAAAGTTGTTGTGTAAAATCGCTGCAGTGATGACATGACTTATTAATTTATTTATGTTTTATTAGATAGGGACAGATACAGTATACATATAGACAAAATGAAAACGGCTATCCGATGCAACTATCAGACTGTCTCCAGTGCGCCACCGAGGTGCGCCACTCTGCCTCCTCCAGTCACCTCCACCCGGCACATCTTCACCAGTCACCTCCACCCGGCACATCTTCACCAGTATGGATTGTGTAAATTAACAAAGTGTGGAAATAAAGCCAGTGACAGCTGTCACACAATCGTTACTCTCCATATCCTCATTATCATTATCAGTCCTAATCATAATACAGGACAAGTTCACTATAAAAACTTAAATAATAAATAAATTGTGTTCACCTGTTAAACTTCTTTTTTCTAATGATATCCAGCGTGGTGGATTTTACTGATTGTCTTGATCATTTTGGCAAGTTGTGAATTGATGAATTTGTTTGCTGTACAGATATAAACACTGCAGTGACACTGGTGACATGCTGCATGGTGCTGGTGGATATACCGGCACTGAGGACTAAATGACGTGTATAACAGAATTAAGAGGGAACGAGTGTTCAGAGACCTCCTCAACTACAAGCACCTTGATCTCTGTGTCAGAAAAACTCCTTTTCTCGGTCTTCCTCTCGGTAGTTGCCGTGATTTACCGTAAAGATCAAACAGGCTCATTCACATGCAGAAAAATTAATTAGGTGTTTTGCATGGACCATTTATGGTTGAATGTGGGCGTGTAGAGGGCGGAATATGAGGCGGATCCACGTGCTCACATTTCCAGGTGGAGTGTGATTTATAAAGGGAACATTGCGTGCAGGTATGCGTACGCACGGTTTATAAATCTGATTTCCTTTTTTGACTTTGTACTTGCTCACTTTGTTCCTGTTGTGCTCATCCTGTTTTTGTATTTTTGCCCTAGTGTGGTATACCTACCTGCCAGCTGCCTCCGCTTCCTGCTGCTCCTACCTGCTCACTCTCCAACCTCATTGCTTCCTCTTGGATCACAGTGGACTGGGATTACCATCTGGAGGAACACTGGAACTCCATTCCCCATGCTCCTCGCTCCCCTTTAAGACTTTCAAGTCTTCATTCCATCCACAACAGACTTGGAGAGACCTGCCCTGTCCACCATTTAAATTTATTATTATTAATAAATTATTTCTTGTTACACCTTTAAAACCTGACTAGTGTGTGCTGCTTTTGGGTCCACGATTTGTTTAACCAGAACATAACAGAACGATCTGGCCAAACAAATGGACCCAGCAGACAAAGATGCCATTCAAAAGGCAGTTTCCAACCATGGAAATTTATTAGGACAACACCACCAGTTATTACAAGGACTTATGGATACCCAGCAGGCTTTAGGTAATCAAATCACGCAAATTGGAAAATGTTTGGAAACTACCACTGGCCAATTAATCCCATCCCCCGCTCCACCTCAGCCTCAGGTAATCAGAGAATCACCTGTTGCACCACCTGAAACTTATGCTGGAGATCTGGGAAAGTGCAAAGGATTCCACCTCCAGTGCTCACTGGTGTTTGCCCGACAACCTGTCACCTTCGCATCTGATGAAGCTAAGGTTTCGTATGTTACGGGACTATTAAGAGGAAGAGCATTAGACTGGGCTGAGGCTTTGTTGGGAGGTGGAGGAATCAGTTTATTTACCTACGCCCATTTCATGAATGAACTGAAAAAACTTTTTTGACCACCCTGTTTGTGTTGGAGATGCTGCTAAACGTTTGCTCAATCTGAGACAGAACCAGCGAAGTGTGGCAGATTACTCGGTCGAGTTCCGGATTTTGGCAGCGGAGTCCGGATGGAATGACGAGGCTTTACGAGGAGTTTTTCTACATGGTTTGTCTGAGCAACTTAAAGATGAAATTGCTGTTCGTGATGAGTCTGACTCACTTGACGTTTTGATTAATCTGTCTATCAGGTTAGATAATCGTATTTGGGAGAGACGCCGGGAAAAGAACTACAAGTCCCACACATCCGGGAGTTTCCATGCCGCTCCGTCTCCTCTCGCGAGACTTGCCCCCGGTACTCCCGATACCCATGGCTCCACCCCCAGTACCTCTGTTCAGTCTGAAGAACCTATGCAGGTTGGTCACGCTAGTCTCACTCCCGCTGAACGCCAGAGAATCATCAGAGCGGGAGAGTGCATCTACTGTGGTCAAATTGGACATTTTCTTGCTGCCTGTCCGCTCCGCCCAAAAGACAGGGCTCACCAGTAGCTGTGGGGGTACTGGTGAGCACATCAGAAACCCCCTGTAATTCAAGACCCAGAACTCAGATCCCAGCCAGACTTTGTCATAATCAGCTGTCTTTGCCATTATTAGCTTTAATTGACTCCGGTGCTGAGCAGAGTTTTTTGGACACAGAAGTGGTTTCTCAGGCAGGCATCAGAACTGAACCTCTAGATTCTCCAGTCAGAGTTTGGGCATTAGATGGCAAATCCTTAGCTCTTGTCACTCACCGTACTGAGCCTTTTGCTCCTTATTCTGTCTGGTAACCACTGTGAGTTAATTCAGTTTTTTGTTTTTTCAGCCCCTAAGACTCCTCTAGTTCTCAGACATCCGTGGCTGAAGCAACATAACCCTCACATTGACTGGACCACAAGTAAGATCATTGAATGGAGTAGTTTCTGTCATTCATCATGCCTGCAGTCCGCATTGCCTCCGGTAGAGGTCAGTGTTGCTCCTCCAAAGTCTGCTCCTCCTGATCTGTCGGTTGTGCCTGCAGAGTATCATGACCTCAGTGAGGTATTCAGTAAAGAGAGAGCTCTCTCTTTGCCACCCCATCGTCCTTACGATTGTGCTATCGAGTTGCTACCTGTTACCACCTTACCCTCGAGTCGCCTTTATAACTTGTCACTGCCAGAGAGAGAGACGATGGAGAAATACATTAATGACTCACTGGCTGCTGGCATTATCAGAGCATCCTCGTCACCTCTAGGGGCAGGATTTTTCTTTGTCAGCAAGAAGGATAAGACTCTCCGTCCATGTATTGATTTTCGGGGCTTAAACAACATCACTGTCAAAAATACGTATCCTCTGCCGTTAATCAGTTCTTCCTTTGAACCACTACAGGGAGCCACCATCTTCAGCAAACTGGACCTAAGGAACGCATACCATCTGGTAGGAATTTGTGAGGGAGACGAATGGAAGACGGCATTCAATACACCACTGGGCCACTTCAAATACCTGGTAATGCCTTTCGGACTAACCAACGCACCTGCAGTTTTCCAAGCTTTGGTGAACGATGTTTTGAGGGATTTTTTGAACCGCTTTGTCTTTATCTACCTTGATGACATTTTGATTTATTCCCGTGATCTCTCAGAACATCAACATCATGTCCGCCAAGTACTCCAAAGACTGTTGGAGAACAAATTGTTCGTGAAAGCTGAAAAATGTGAGTTTCATGTCAGCTCCATTGGATTTCTCGGCTACATCATCGAGCATGGGCAGGTGAAGACGGACCCGGAAAAGATTAAAGTGGTGGCAGAGTGGCCCGAACCCTCCTCCAGGAAGCTTTTACAACGGTTCCTTGGGTTCGCCAACTTTTATCGCCGGTTTATCCGGGATTACAGCAGAATTGCTGCTCCCTTGACCAAACTCACCTCTCCTGCTGTTCCTTTCCGGTGATCTCCTGAGGCAGATCAGGCTTTCGCCTTATTAAAGGACCGCTTCACTTCCGCACCAATTCTGGTGCAACCTGACTCTTCTCTACAGTTTGTGGTTGAAGTTGATGCTTCAGACATTGGGGTGGGGGCTGTTCTCTCTCAACACTCCAAACCTGATCAGAAATTGCACCCATGTGCTTTCTTCTCTCGACGCCTGTCTCCAGCAGAAAGCAACTATGATGTGGGTAACCGGGAACTATTGGCGGTGAAGTTGGCTCTGGAGGAGTGGAGACACTGGCTGGAAGGGTCAGAGACCCCTTTCATCGTGTGGACTGACCACAAGAATCTTGCCTACATCCAGTCAGCTAAACGGCTGAATTCCCATCAGGCCCGGTGGGCATTATTCTTTGGCCGCTTCAACTTTACCATCACTTACTGTCCTGGTTCAAAAAACATCAAGCCTGATGCCCTGTCTCGCCAGTTTGCCTTAAAGGAGACCCCGAGTGGGTCGGACACCATTTTTCCAGCATCGTTGGTGGTGGGAGCTTTAACCTGGGAGGTTGAGTCAGTGGTCCGGGAGGCGCAACAAGAGGAACCAGATCCAGGCACAGGACCTGCAAATCGGCTGTTTGTTCCAGAGTCAGTCCGCTCTCAGGTCCTGCAGTGGGGACATGCCTCTCGGTTCGCTTGTCATCCAGGAATTAGTCGGACTTTGTCACTCCTCAGACGACACTTCTGGTGGCCCACCATGGATAGTGACACTAAGGAATACGTCCTCGCCTGCTCTGTTTGTGCCCGGGGTAAAACCTCTCATCGACCACCTGTAGGGTTGCTCCGCCCCTTACCAACGCCTGGTCATCCTTGGTCTCACATCGGCATGGACTTTGTCACCGGTCTGCCTGTTTCTGATGGTATGACCACCATACTTACCATTGTGGACCGGTTCTCCAAGGCCGCCCATTTCATTGGTCTTCCCAAGCTTCCTTCAGCTCGTGAGACCGCTGTTCTCTTGACAAATCATGTCTTCCGCCTTCATGGCATTACTTTGGACATCGTCTCAGACCGTGGTCCTTAGTTCATCTCACAGGTTTGGAAGTCGTTTTGCCATGCTCTGGGAGCTACTGTCAGCCTGTCATCTGGTTCCCACCCACAAACTAATGGACAGCAAATCAGGATCTGGAGTCCACCATACGTTGTGTTGCCGCTTCAAATCCAACTTCCTGGAATGCTCACCTAAATTGGATAGAATATGCACCCGACTCTCTCTCCTCCTCTGCCACTGGTGTTTCTCCGTTTGAAGGATCATTAGGTTATCAGCCTCCACTGTTCCCAGCACAGGAAGAGGAGTTGGCTGTTCCATCAGTGCGACATCATCTTCGACGCTCATCGTCGGTAAGGAGGTGTGGCCATCTCCTCCTCCCTCTCCTGGGCGGTGGTTGCTGGAGCAGCTGACACCAATCAATCAATCAAGACACACTCTGCAGTATATCAATCCTGGTCTTCCTGCCATTCATCGCCAGATCGTTTTCGTCGCCACAGTGGTAGTTATGCATTCAGGCTCTCTAACCTTGCTTGTTAGTTTTTTTACTTTGTATCTGCTCACTTTGTACCTTTTTGTGCTCATCCAGTTTTTGTCCTTTTTGTCCTAGTGGTATACTTACCTGCCAGCTGCCTCCGCTTCCTGCTGTACCTACCTGCTCACTCTCCAACATCATTGTTTCCCCTCGGATCACAAGTGGACTGGAATCACCATCTGGAGGAACACTGGAACCCCATTCCCCATACTCCTTGCTCCCTTTAAGACTTTCAGTCTTAATCCCAGCCACGTTGGACTCTGAGAAACCCTGCCCTGTCCACCGTTCAAATTTATTATTATTAATAAATTCTTACATTGTTTCAACTTTCACCTTGACTAGTGTGTGCTGCTTTTGGGTCCACGTTTTGTTTAACCAGAACATAACACAAATGCCCCTCCTCTACAGTCTGCCTCGACTTCGTGAACATTTCCGCTGCGTCCTCAACAACATCACATAATTTACAACAAAGCAGAAGTTGGACATCACTGACTTTATACCAGCGAACCCAGATCCAGCATCAAGAGCAGAAACCAGCCCAATATTTAGAGAACTACTGAGTCGAGGAAACAGCTGAATGATGAGGTGAGTATAGCTGCTTCTGCATTTCATATCATTGTTGGAGTAAATAATGTAGGCTTCTTACTTTTCTCTCTTGTTTCTTGTTCTTTTCCTTTCTTCATTCTTCCCTTTCAGCTAGGGCCACATTCATTTTAAAAATTGTATTTTCTTTCTTATTCTTAACAATTATTATAAGTCGATTGTTTTCTGAAAGTTTCATCCCACCTCCAGTATTATAATTCTGGTGGAGAAATGCTAAATGTTGTTGTTATAACTATCCTATTATCTTTAAACCATTACATCCTTCCTGTCTTCCTTGCTTTCCTCTGTGTCTCACACCATTTCTGTCATTTTCTTCCTTCCTTACTTGCCTCCTCCTTCCTTATCTCTTTCAGCCATATTTTTCTTATCTCTTGCCTTATTCCCTTCTGTATTTTCTTCCTCCCCTCCTTATTTTTCTCCTCCTGCTTCACTCTGTTTCTTCCTTTATTTATTTATTCATTGCATACCTCATTCCCCTTTGTGTTTTATTTCATCCTTTGTTCCTTCTTGTCCTCTCTGTTACTTCTTCTCTTAACCATTCCTTCCCTCATTTCCTTACCCATTTCCTTCCTTTCCATCCACTAATTTTCCTTCCTTTGTCCTCTGTTCCCATTTCAAGTTTTACTTCTATACCTACTTTCCTTTTCCTTATTATCTTTAAGCCTACTTTTTCTTTCCAGCCGTCTGTTGGTCCATATTATTTTCCTTCCTATCCTCTCTTCTTTCATGACTCCTTCCTTATTTCCTTCCTATCCTCTAATACTCTTTAATCCATTTCCACCCCCTCCTTCCTTCCTTCCTTTCTTCCTTATTTCCTTGCTGTCTATCAAATCAAATCACGTTTATTTATCACATATAAAACCATACACAGTACAACGTGTAGTGAAATTATTTTGTGTTCCAGCTCCAGAAGGCAACTAACAAATAGAAAAGAAAATCTTTCCCTCCTTATTTCCTTCCTGTCCATTCAATGCTCCTAACTCCATTTCTATGTTCCTCCCTTCCTCCACATGAGATGAACAATGGTTATCCAAACATAGCACACGTACATTAAAGCTGAAGTAGGAGAGATTGGAGCAAATATGATTAAAAAAATACATTTTTATAAAACGTGACTATATCGTGACAGTAGTGCATGAGACAGGTAACCTGAAAAAAATCATGTGCCTCTGGTGTTTTCCGGTGCTCCTAACGGCATCTGCAAGATTTCACAGTCCGGAGGAAAACAAGCAGTAAGATCTGATCTGAGATCTGATATCCAGCTGCTGTCTATGAGAGCCAGCTGTCAATCACTCGCGAACTCCGACCAAACGGTCAAACTGCAGCGCTGATCAAATATGAATCAATATTATGTTACGTTAATGCCTATTTCTCGCCTCACATGTTTTCAGAATCATCTTGTAGTGCACGATTTAGCTGTAAAATGAGAAAGTTTGTAACGCCGCCGCCATTGTGAAATTTGGTGAAGGAACGCCAAGCTCCGGTCACATGACCAGAGCGCATCCAATAGGAACGCTCACTCTCTGAAATGACATGTGATTGGTCAAAGTCTCCCTTCACTGGCTAGATTTTCTAAAGCCTGAAAACAGAGTTATGAGGAGGTGCAGAAGTCTAGTTATCTCTCAGAACACTTGAATTACAATATGCTGAAAGGTTATTATGGAATTTTTGCCCAATTATGCCAAAAATATACTGCCTACTGTCACTTTAAGAGCATATTGCTCTAAAGGGACTGTTTGTAAGAATCAGAAATGCTTGTTAACAGTGACACCTGTGGCCGTTAAGTCAGCGGAAGTCAGCGTCGGGCTCGCACTTGCTCGCTCTAAATAGACATGAACGAGCATCGCTCAAAACAGTGAGGCTACACACGTCAGCTAAAAACCACAATATCACTCTATATTTCACTTGCTTGGCAGTAATGTTAGCTGATCAGACGAAGGTCTCTCATGAATCAATGCTGATCCTAGTGTTGGCTTTTCCTGCTTCAGCCTCCCGACTGCGGCCGGAGGGAGACACCGGCACCCGGTCGGAGACGATAAAGTTTCTCGCTGCGGAGCCCTGTCACTTCACAAGACATGGGAAACCTCTGTTGGTCTGGAGGAGCTGCAGCAGTTATTTCTGCACAAACGTCCCCAGTGCATTCACTAGATATTCTCAGAGCTAAACTAACTCTTCTGCAGTGTGTAGTGTGCGTGCATGAACGTCTAGAGGTGGAGCAAGCTGAGTGAAGGAAGGCAGGCAGAGGAGCAGAGGAGCAGAGGAGCAGAGACTCCGGCCCTGGAAACCAAAGCTATGGTCTCCCCGCGTCCTCCGACCACGGCCAACACTGTTTTGCAAGACGGGCTTCACTACATATAACTTTGCAGTTTTGGTGCTTCCGTGTAGTTTGTGTTGGAGTCTTGTCTGAACAGCGTAGCCACAGACGAGCGCGCATGGGACACTGACCTGGGTGATTTATACGTGTAAAAAGTTACAAACTGTCCTTTTAACCTACTGGTGATGTGCTTTAATATTTGTTATTTTTACTCTCCATCAGTGCTGCTCAGAGTCAAACAACACTGGTGTCCAAACTGGAGGCCCTTCAGTGCCACTTCACCTGGGATCTGGACCCCAGCAGGTACAAACTTTTCAATCTCAGTTACCAGCTGGAGGACATCGGCACAGAGGAGGGAAACAGCTGGCTGGGTCACATTTACAACCTGCGGGGGTTCATTCAATACAAGCTGAAGTTGACTGAAGACGCCCAGAGTTTGTTCAACAAGGCTGCAGAGGCCTTCCGCCAGATGAGAAATGCAGATGAGGGTCCCTGGTTAGTGGTGAACTACGGGAACCTGGCTTGGCTGAACCACCACCTGGGAGACCAAGCAGAGAGTCAGGCTTACCTGACAAAGATCGATGCCCTGATGAATAAATACCCATCTCCATCCCAGGACGAGCTCCATCCAGAGATCTACGCTGAAAAAGCCTGGACCCTGATGAAGTACAGCAGAGACAGAAATCTGGCTGCAGATTACTTCCAGAGAGCCATCAAGATGCAGCCGGACATGGTGGAGTGGAACACCAGCCACGTCTTAGTGTTAACGAGAGCTTTTAAACACAGCAACACGGGGCTGGAGGCTGACATGTTGGAGAAAGTGAGAATCGCCAAGGAACAGGATCCAGAGAACTTGTACCTCGCTGCTTACTACCTTGAGCAATGTGCTAAGAAAGGAGAGAGAATTGAAGATGAAGCACGAGAGTTAGCCAGAAAGGTTTTGAGAAATCCCGTCAGCAGCTACAGTGGTATGAAACCATTAATAAGTGTTTTACAGAAAATATGATTATATTGATGAGGCCATTGAATTGGCAGAGGAGGCTCTGGAAAACCATCCAGATGAGCGTTATCTGAAGAGATGTGCTGCACTCTGCTACAAATGGAAGATCATTTTTTTTAGTGACAATCGCCCAAAGCAAAGCATGATAGACAGAGCAATCACTCTCCATGAGGAGGTGATTTCTCTTTACCCTCATTCTTCACTTATGAAGGAAATAGCTCTCGCAAATATATATGCAAAATCCAATCACGGCCAGGCTAAAGCTGAGCAGATGTATCAGGAACTGCTAGAAAGGGACCTGGAACCTCCAGAGAAGCAGGTCCTTTACAACTACTATGCAAAATATTTATACTATGATCGACGGGAGCCCCAAAGTTCAATACGATATCACATGAAGGCGGCAGCGATACCGCAACAATCCTTCTTTCGTTGGGACAGCATCACAACTCTGAAGAAGATTAAAGCCAAAGGCAGGAACCGAATGTGTAGAGAAATAGAGGAGTTTCTGGAAAACCTGCAAGAGCCATAGTGTTTTGAACATCACTGGTTCTAAATCCAGAAATAAATGTAGGTATTGCATTACCTAAAAAAATCTGCACACACAGATTGATTGAGCTGTATCCTTTAAAGGCAGGTTTCAACAAGTGTCTGCAAGCTTTAGACTTAAGTACATTTAATGGAAGACAAAAGCTTTTTTTTTAAAAACTATCTAAAAATCTACTCATTTGCTCTGAAAAACTGTCAGCAGTAGTACACTCAATCTGTACTAAACAGGCTGAATCATTCAATAACACTAGTCCTTTAAACAACATCTACTGTGGACATGTTCAAATGTTATTACTATAGTTCAGTATCACATGATTTATTAAAATAGATTTTGATCAGTGTTGATTTTTTATAACTTACATGTAATCACTGTGTTTATTATATTCCTGTTGTGTTGATTGTTTTTTCCATAGTACTGTATTTTAAGTTTATATAAGAACTACACTATATGTAATTTGAATGTCTGTAAGCTTTGGAGTAGTGAAATATAAAACTCTCTGATAATGTTATAGATAATTTGATGTAACATGAATCAGGTCAGCCATTAGGAATTATGGACAGGGGGACAGATTTTCCAAATTGGGCCCCTCAACCAACCTGATTCCAGGTCGTCCAGTTTCATATGATACCAGTATCTTTACTCCAACTTTAAAACTGAGCCTGCTAGTGGGATTTATTTGCTAGTCTGCCTATAGCTCCTCATCTTTGTACGTTCAGCTTCGCCTGTCATACCTGCTGCTTCTCCAAAAATGTGTTCATTGCCTCTCGGATCCTTTCATTTTCTTGATCTCTCTGTACCCTGGCTTTTATTTTGTTGAGGCCCCAATCAGGGCCATCCACAAGGATATGGAGTAGCCAGCCAGGGGAAAGAGTAGCCAGCTATGGGGAAACAGTAGCCAGCTAGGGGGGTCCGGGGGCATCCCCCCCTCGGAGAATTTCTTTTTATAAAAGCCCAATTTTGGTGACCTGTGATACATTCTAATGACACTATTCCATCATATACGCTGATCTTAATTATTATGTATTTTAATGAGTTTGCCTGCCTGATTGTAAACATGTAGCTGGTGAATTATTGTAAAGGAGAATCAGACTTCTAGTGTGTTAGCCCAGTCTGTAATAGTTATTAATATTTAAAACCACGTCTATTCCTGACTGATCAGAACTTTTCTAATTTAGAATCATAGACCTTATTAATTATTTATTTATTGACACCTTCACTTAGTGATGTTACGTGCTGTACCGAGGCTTCGGAGCGTGTGTCGAGTAATCCAGGAAGTTTTCCGCGATGCGCGTATCGAGGCTTGTATCGTTTTAGACTAATGACGTCATTGATGACGTCCGAAGCCTCGCTGCCCGGCCATAGGGCATCACTGGTTCAGGAAGTGGTTCAGATCTTCACTGGTTGAACCAATGCCACTTTTAAGAAGTGACACAGAACACTAATATTACCCCTCCTACCATTATTATATTATATTACACTACACTACAATACAATTATTGACCAAAGGATTGGTTTATACACTTAAGATGAATAAAACAATTACAACTCATTATACATGTAATATACTCATAATAAACTTACTAGAAAATATACATTATATTATATATTATATAGATATAAATTGATTACATGGTAATATATATTTCTTTCATTACTTATAGTCATTCCCAACAGCCTTTGCTGGCGCAAAATACAGTATATCACAGATCTGTGGTCCCAGTAGACCACAACCAGCACTGCTCCCAGTAGACCACTTACACTTACACACCAAAAACTGACAATAACCTGATATTTTCAGGTGGAATTTCATTCATTCATTCATTCATTAATTCATTCATTTATCTCACTGTGCAATATCATTTTCCACTTATGCAATTTTGTTAATAGTCTTGTTTATTGTCAATACTGTATATACTGCACCTATTTTTATACTTCCTTCTATGGGTTCATATTTTGTTACACTTTGTTTAGCTCTTTTTTACTGTGTTAGCTGATGCATCTTGTTTTTTGCACTATCCCCTTTGCTGCTGTACACTGCAAATTTCCCCCTGCGGGATTACAGTTTTTCTCAATTGTTTACACACAAATACTGGTACTTGACACACAATGACCACAACATGTAACTCATGCACCAACCCCCTGAACCAATTCTGCTAAACTACAAGCACAATTCCTGCTTTACACTCAAATTGCAGTTCTAAAACACACTTTTTTCAAAACACTACACACAATTCTCTGCATTTGGCACAATTTTCATGAAGAAAATCTTGTTTTCAAAAGGAACACACTGTCATTCAAAATTATAAAGTCAATTGCCCTACTATGCACACTGACTCATCACATGGGCAAACACCTGTCACACAGTGTTACAATTAGCAATCAGTTGATGCTTTTCATGGCTGGATTCGACATGCTAAGCGATATTTCCCCCGCTGCTTGGCCAGGGAAAACATTGCTTGTGATGTGGATGAGGTGCTGTGGCCAGACCGAAACAGAAGAGAGGATGCAGCATAGTTTTTTTTTTCATTTTTTTTACTGTAACTGTATACAGTAAATTCTTCAGTTGTTTTGTATGTAGACCGCTGTATGTGCAACTTTGTGTTGGTTGGGATGTTCACTGTGTACATTGTTTTTGTGGGGAAAATAAAATATATTTGTTACCGTGTATTTGTGTGTTCTGAGTATAAAAACAATATTCTAAAATATTTTACAACACACTTATGTATGTACTGTCTGTAGTAAGTGTAACACTGAACAAAAAAAAGGCCTAAGTCATTATGATGAATGGAGAAGAAGTGTTTTCCATTCATCATAGTGTTTTACATTGAGCACATCAGTGTTCAACTGGTTCTTATAAATGTCTATTCATATGATGGTTTGTGTGTGTCATTTGAAAACAAAATACCATTTTGAGAAGAAATAACATTGTTTTGAATGTAAAGTTTCATTTTGCAGGAGAATTGAGGGGTTTTGCCCATTGTGTGTGTGTTTTTTGATTTGTGTGTAGAGTTCTGAGAGTATGAGGCATGCTTTCAGAAAATGTGTGTAAACAATCGAGAAAAACTGTAATAAAGGATTATCTTATTTTATCTCATCTTATCTTATCACATGGTTAAGATCATATCTGCCTGTTTCACACTCTTTGACCACCAGGTGGTTTCGTGTGCACATGAAGCCTCGAGAAATGAACCCTTTTCCGAACCTATTTGCTGGAAAGCTTCAAAGCTTCATGAGGCTTCAGCTTGCAATCACTACTAAAGGGAAAATGTAAATGATGTAACTCATATCAAACCCGACGTTCAGGAATCATCAGCCTCATGTGACTGAATGGAAATGAGGATAAATGATGTAAAAGGTGTTTGTTGCTGACAGACAGACTCTCCTTCTCTCTCTGACTTCAATAGTATCATTAATAAAAGTTAAGGGGGGAAATAACAGATCATGAAAAGAAAAATGTTTATAATAAATGAAGAAAGTTATTTTAAGTCAGTTTGTCAGGTTTCATAAACCCCTCTCAGTGACAGGCTGCTTCACTGACGGTGTGTGAAGGAGAGATACTGCAGGTCCTTCTGCTGCTGTTCAGAGCTGTTTTCACTCCGGTATGAAACTCCAGTGATGTTAATGGTACGTGTCCACAGGGGCGTTTTTTATCGCGAGCGGACGCAACGCTTCCCAACATTGGACGCTTGGTGTGCTGTCCCTAGAAACAAGGCACTCGGCTCCTGATTGGACGAAAGCTTTCTCGCCGTTGGCTGCTGCTCCCAGCTTTCAAACCGGAACCAGTATGGAGGCTCGTTTGGAAACTTTCTTCTCTTATTTCACGAAAATAGTTCACTGAAATGTGTTTCTGAAAACATTTGAGGCGAGAAATAAGCCACGCAGTTGCTGAATCTGTCTTTATTTTGGATCGACAACGTTTATTTTAAAAGATTATCGGGAGTTTCGAGAGGCGGCGAGTTGCGTTGGACGCCCGTGCAACGCCCGTTGCATAAAGTAGCGGAGCCCCTTAACTTCATGCAAATAAGGAGCGTTGTGACGCCTAGTCTCTCCAATCGCGACGCCACGCTACCATAATACATTGCGCGGTTGGTGCATAGACAATGAATGGAGAGCGTGGAAAGCACGGAGCCTGTGGACACGTACCATAAGAGGTAAAGTTATCAGATCAGTCCAGTCGGCAGCAGCGTCCAATCAGTAACTGATATCCAGTAAGGGGGCGTGTCGGTCGGTAAAAGACTTCCGTGGGTGCATCCCAAAGCTCTTCATTTTCGTTTCCTCGCTCCTCGATCCTCGCTTGAACCAGAAGTTGGATGCAGCGAGGATCAAGGATCGAGGATCGAGGAGGCTGGCCGGAGGAGCGAGGAGCGAGGATACACCAGTGTATCCTCCACCGAAGTCTTTTACCGACCGACACGCCCCCCTTACTGGATATCAGTTACTGATTGGACGCTGCTGCCGACCGGACTGATCTGATAACTTTACCTCTCAACATCACTGGAGTTTTATACCGGAGTGGAAACAGATCACAGATTAAACGTTTTATAGTTTAGTTGTCTTCTGATTCACCGTCAAGTTATAATCTGTGTTAACTGTAGCTCTGAACAGCAGCAGAAGGACCTGCAGTATCTCTCCTTCACACACTGTCAGTGAAGCAGCCTCTCAACGAGAGAGGTTTAGAATACCTGACATATGGACTTGAAATAACTTTCTTCATTTATTAGAATGATTTTTCTTTTCATGATCTGTTATTAGCCCCGTTAACTTTTATTAATGATACTATTAAAGTCAGAGAGAGAAGGAGAGTCTGTCTGTCAGCAACAAACACCTTTTACATCATTTATCCTCATTTCCATTCAGTCACATGAGGCTGATAATTCCTGAACGTCGGGTTTGATATAAGTTACATCATTTACATTTTCCCTTTAGCCTAATAAATAATGTCCAGTGTTCAAAAGACACCCTAGTCATATTCTGGGTTATTAAATAATGAACTCACAATCAGAATATCAATAACTACAGATGCTAATAATGAATAAATAATATAAAGAGCACTTGTCTCTATTAGTATTAGTTCAGTTCAGACATAAACAGCTGTTAAAGCTGACTGACAGCTGATCCAGCTGTGATCAGCTGCTGCTGTCATAAGAAACGGACGTCGCTTCACGTGACGCTTCAGAGGAAACAACAATCCATTGCTCTTAAAACGGCTTTCCTCGTTTCCTCTCTCCTCGCATGGTTTCCTTGGGTCTTTCCCATTTGTTCTTTTATACGGCTTGACTCCTCTCCTCGACTCCTCTCCTTGCATCTTCGTCCCGCCCACGGGAGATGCGAGCGGAGGAGGCGAGGAAAAGACTCGAGGACAGAGGAAACGAGGAAATATGTTTTTAGAGACATGAGACGTCGTTTCCTCTGAAGCGTCACGTGAAGCGATGTCCGTTTCTGATGACAACAGCAGCTGATCACATCTGGATCAGCTGTCAGTCAGCTTTAACAGCTGTTTATGTCTGAACTGAACTAATACTAATAAAGAAACAGAGTTATCAGAGCAGCAGTGTTTCCTCTCTGTAGCCTGTTACCTGTTTAACAAACACCTGCACATGAATAACAGCTGCAGTCTGTATTTCTACTGTGGACTGAGTCCTGCTTAGAGGACCAGGAACCATCTCTACTGGATCAATATCTTTATATTATTTATTCATTATTAGCGTCTGTATTTATTGATATTCTGATAGTAGAAGTTATGTATTAGGCTGAATGTTTCAGGGAAAAGTGAAATGGTAACTCATATCAAACCCGACGCTCAGGAATTATCAGCCTCATGTGACTGAATGGAAATGAGGATAAATGATGTAAAAGGTGTAAAAGAGAGACTCTCCTTCTCTCTCTGACTTTAACTGTATCCATAATAAAAGTTAATGGGGGAAATAACAGATGATCAAAAGAAAACTCTTTCTAATAAATGAAGAAAGTTATTTTAAGTCTGTTCGTTGTCAGCTATTATAAACCCCTCTCAGTGTCTGACTCCTTCAGTGACGGTGTGTGAAGCAGAGATCCTGCAGGTCCTTCTGCTGCTGGAACACTTCACCATCAACATGCTCCGTTTGTTGTTCACACCTACAGTTAACAGATTATAACTAGATGGTGAATCATAAGACAACTAAATTATAAAACATTTAATCTGTGATCTGTCTTCACTCTGGTATGAAACTCAGAGACGCTGATGTATCAGATCAAACCGATCAGCAGCAGTGTCCAATCAATAACTGATATCCAGTAAGGGGGCGTGTCGGTCAGTAAAAGACTTCCGTGGAGGAGACACTGGAGGATACACTGGTGTATCCTCGCTCATGGCTCCTCCAGCAAGCCTCCTCGCTCCTCGATCCTCGCTCCTCGATGCGCATTTTATGAATTGGGACGTCCTTCAAGATGGAGGACTCCGGGTCACAGCCGGAGGATTGAGGAGCGAGGAGACGAGGAGGCGAAAAATGAAGAAATGAGAAGCACCTAATGCGTCTCTCCATGCTTCCCTGGTGGGAGGGACTAAGACGCAAGGAAAAGACGCAAGTGAGGGAAACGGGGATGCAATTAAGAGCTTTGGCATGTACCCCGTGAAGGATACACTGGTGTATCCTCACTCATCGCTCCTCTGGCAAGCCTCCTCGATCCTCGATCCTCGCTCCTCGGTGCACAAATAAGAGCTTTGGGACCGTCTTCAAGATGGCGCACCGGAACAACTTCCGGTTCAAGCGAGGAGCGAGGAGCGAGGAAATGAAAATTAAGAGCTTTGGGTTGCGGCCTCAGTGTTAACGGTCCTTCTTCTTCCTTCAGGCTCTGACGGAGCTCTGTAATCATCTCACCTTGAATTCAAACAGGCCCCAAAAATATACTGCCTACTACCACTTTAATAGCATGTTACTTTAACCTACTGGTGATGTGTTTTAATATTTGTTATTTTTACTCTCCATTAGTGCTGCTCAGAGTCAAACTACACTGGAGTCCAAACTGGAGGCCCTGCAGTGCCACTTCACCTGGGATCTGGACCCCAGCAGGACCAAACTTTTCCATCTCAGGGACCAGCTGGAGGACATCGGCACAGAGGAGGGAAACAGCTGGCTGGGTCACTCTGGGTAATCACTGTGTTTATTATATTCCTGTTGTGATGATTGTTTATTTTCCATAGCACTGTATTTTAAGTTTATATAAGAACTACACTATATGTAATTTGAATGTCTGTAAGCTTTGGAGTAGTGAAATATAAAACTCTCTGATAAAGTTATAGATAATTTGATGTAACTTGAATATTATTGCCAGTACGTATAAAGTATGTCAAGCTGTGTCTCAGTTGTACACAATAGCCTATCAAAGGGACTATTTGTAACTTTCAGAAATGCTTGTTAACAGCGACAGCTGTGGCCGTTAAGTCAACGAAAGTCAGCGTCGGGCTTGCGCTTGCTCGCTCTAAATATACCTGAACGAGCATTGCTCAACACAGTGAGGCGACACACGTCAGCTAAAACCACAATATCACTCTATATTTCACCTACTTGGCAGTAATGTTAGCTGACCAGACGAAGGTCTCTCCATGAATCAATGTTGATCCTAGTGTTGGCTTTTCCTGAAGCAGGAAGAGAAACGTTATCGCCTCCCGACCGCAGCCGGAGGAAACGGGAGATACCGGCACCCGGTCGGCGACGATAACGTAACTCGTTGCGGAGCCCCGTCACTTCACAAGACACGGAAAACCTCTGTCGGTCTGGAGGAGCTGCAGCAGTTATTTCTGCACAAACGTCCACTGTACATTCACTAGATATTCTCAGAGCTAAACTAACTCTTCTGCAGTGTGTAGTGAGCGCGCATGCATGTGAGGTGGAGCGAGAACACGCGTGTTGTGTGAGTGAAGACAAGCAGGCAGAGGAGCGGTCTGAACAGTGTAGCTACACGCGAGCCCGCACGGGATCCCGACCCGGTAGATTTATAAACAGTCCCTTTAATACTAATAAATATACATTATGTACACTAAGAAATCTTTAAGTTGTTTTGTTTTGGTGGTTATTATACAAGAAATTCATGTAGGCTTCACTATCTTGCAGTACTGTACTACACAGGGCGCTGATAGACGTTAATCAAACTACAACTTTTAACTTGTAAATCAACATGGATGAACATCGCACACATACAGTTGTATAATTCCAAGGTAACATGTGAACAGGTGACAAATGATCAAATACGAGCCTTTGTGTCAAAGTGTTTCCCTGTCAGTGTGAAGTGGTATTTAACAAGGGAAGAGTAAACTATATTGGACAAATACGAAGAAGTTAAACACATAATCCAGGCTAAAATTAACACAGTTGAAGCTGCCAAATGCAGGATGGACAGCTGGCAAAAGAAAAAACTCCCAATGTGTGAATGCATAAATTAACAGACTTATTAATTTAATGGAACACTCAAAAGTCAGATATACTCGTCTAGATATAAATAGATTTTAGTTGTATAATGGTTGACTGGATTACACCTAATCATACCCAGTACTAACAACATGGCGTGTATGACTAATTCAATCTTCTTTCAGCTGTGTCCTCCATCTCAACCGGTGTGAAACGGACTCAAGAGGAAGTTAAAAAATAAGAATGAAAATATAATTAAAGGCGGTAAACACCCACAGCATCAATCCAGTTGTCCTTCCTGCATCTGTCAGTTTAAACTGTGTTGTTTTTAGTCTGGATTATGCCAAATCCTGCTTCGTAGTACAGAGGCCTGTAGGTCTGTATTACGAAGCAGGATTTGTGGTTAGCGAGGTAACTTCAGGGTTTAACCCTTCAGGGTTTTCAGTCCTACATAGGTGGATCATTTCTTACCGGGGTAGATCACCATGGTAACTGATGCTGAACACCTAACCTGCTCCAGAGAGAGGTTATGTTCCAGATAAGAGATCAACTCGTATGAAATCACCTCCTACTGACCAATCAGAGCTCAGTGCGGTGATTGTATGATAATATTACACACATATGAAGAAGTTTAAGTCATAATCCAGACTAAAAACAACACAGTTTAAACTGACAGATGCAGGAAGGACAGCTGGCTGTATGCTGTGGGTGTTTACCGCTTTGAATTCTATTTTCGTACATATTTTTTAACTTCCTCTTGAGACCGTTTCACACCGCCGGAGAGGGGTGGCACAGGTGAAAGAAGGTTCAAAAAGTCAAACATGCCAGTCTGTTAATACTGGTCATGATTAGGTTTGATCCATTCATCCGTTATACTGTAAAAGCTATTTATTTAGAAGACTATATCTGACTTTTGAGTGTTCCGTTAAATTAATAAATCTGTTAATTTACGCATTCACACATCGGGAGTTTTTTCTTTTGCCAGCTGTCCTTCCTGCATTTGGCAGCTTCAACTGTGTTACTTTAAATCTGGATTAAGTGTTTAAATTCTTCGTATTTGTCTAATATAGTTTGCTCTTTCTTTGTAAAATGTGCCGCTCTGTCTGTCTGCTGACAGTAGACTTGTCCATGCCTGTTATTGGCCAGATGCTGCAAAAACCTCCCTGTTCATGTGAATGTGCTCATAACCAGATGGAGAAACTCTGGGTTGGTTTAACGAGTTGATAACCACCTTCGTAGGACCACTTAGCTGGATCTCATTTGTTAGGGTTAGGAAAGCCAGATAACGAGAAGATACCCTGGGTATATTGAACTCGCTTCATAGTACAGACCTCAGGTTAAACCAGTGGGTGGTCAGCAGAGAGTCATAATGCAGAGGCCTGTACTACGAAGCAGGATTTGCGGTTATCGAGGTAACTTCAGGGTTAACTCAGGGTATTCAGTACTACGAAGCTGGATCACTTCTTATCGGGGTAGATCACCATGGTAACTTATGCTGAACGGCTAACCTGCTCCGGAGCAGGTTATGTTCCAGATAAGAGATCAACTCGTATAAAAACACCTCCTACTGACCAATCAGAGCTGAGTGCTGTGATTGTATGATAATATTACACACATATGAAGACGTTACCGTCATAATCCAGACTAAAACAACACAGTTTAAACTGACAAATGCAGGAAGGACAGCGGACATCATGTTGTGGGTGTTTACCGCTTTGAATTATATTTTTATATTTATTTGTTTTTACTTGCTCTTGAGTCCGTTTCACACCGCCAGAGAGGAGGGAAGCAGGTGAAAGGATGTTTAAATACTCATAGACGCTATAATGTTGTCACAGGGTAAAAAGATAAGTTATCTGTTCATCTTTTACACTCTGAGAATCTCTTTACATTTGGACGACTATATTCGACTTTTGATTGTTCTGTTAAATTAATAAGTCTGTTAATTTACGCATTCACACATCGGGAGTTTTTTCTTTTTCCAACTGTTCTTCCTGCATTTGGCAGCTTCAACTGTGTTACTTTTAGTCTAGATTAAGTGTTTAACTTCTTCGTATTTGTTTAATATAGTTTCTTCCTTTGTTAAATGTGCCGCTCTGTCTGTCAGTAGTCTTGTCCATGTTTGTGATTGGTCAGATGCTGCAAACACCGCCTCGTTCATGTGAACGCGCTCATATCCAGACTGAGAAACCCTGGGTTGACTTACCGAGTTGATAACCAGCTTAGTAGTACAGTTTAGCGAGATCTCGTTTGTTAGGTTAAGTGAAGCCAGATAACGAGAAGATACCCTGGGTATGTTGAACTCGCTTTGTAGTACAGGCCTCAGGTGTCTCTCCGTCTCCAAACACTGTCACAGCTCTTCATATAACCTATGGACACTGCAGACGGCCGCTGCTCAAAGTGTACATATACATATACTCTATAAATGTGTTTAAGATGATGCACATGACATTATAATATTTATATTTGATGAGAAAGTACAGCTATAAAAATGAGGTTTCTTGGGTTTGATATTTCACTCAGTGTGGCATCTATAGGTTATTATATCTTCAATAATAAAAAAAACTGTGTCTAACCATAAATCAACTTCAGAGCAAGTATTATGACATTTCATGAGTCATGGTTTAGTTTCTTCATATGCGGAATATGCTTCCATGGACTTCTAACCCCCAAAACGTACAACTAGACCACACTGTCAACCATCATACCAAATTTGAAGTTCCTAAGTTTAATAGTTTCTGAGTTCTGCTAAAACCATAAATCAACTTAAGAGCAAATATTATGACAACATTTTATGAGTCATGGTTTAGTTTCTTCATATGTGGCTGTAGGTTTCCATACCTGGAAAACGAAAGTCAAGGTGAAGACAGAACACAAGACTTAATAAATGTGGGAGGTTAACCAGATAACAAAACTGAAATCACTTGTTGGCCAACGTTGTGCGTCCTGGATATCCATGGGGGGTTGGGGGGTTGGGGGGGGGGGGCAATTGGAAAAAGATTATAAAGTGTAGTAGCCCATGTGACCTTTAAGATTTATGTATATTGTAATTACTGTAAAATATTTTCATTTCTGTTTAATTAGGCTACTATTTTTTTATTTACTTGCATAATAATTTGATGGTATTGTCTACTGCCTATTTGCTGCAGAGAATGACCATTTTATTAATAAGTTTGTTATGAAAACCTCAATAAAAATAGATAATACATAAAAATGTGTTCTTCAAGAAGAAACAAACTGTTTCTAACTTTCAATGTCAGAAAAAACATAATCACAAAATCTGATGGGTCATGTTTTAGTTTATTCAGATAAAACGAGAGGTCAAGGTGCATTAAGACTGATCACAAGACTTTACCTGCAAATGCCCCTCCTCTTCGCTTCACTTCGACTTCAGTGAGAGCATTTAAAGCTGCGTCCTCAACAACATCACATCATTTACAACAAAGCAGAAGTTGGACATCACTGACTTTATACCAGCGAACCCAAATCCAGCATCAAGAGCAAAAACCAGCCCAATATTTAGAGAACTACTGAGTCGAGGAAACAGCTGAATGATGAGGTGAGTAGCTGCTTCTGCATTTCATATCATTGTTGGAGTAAATAATGTAGGCTTCTTACTTTTCTCTCTTGTTTCTTGTTCTTTTCCTTTCTTCATTCTTCCCTTTCAGCTAGGGCCACATTCATTTTAAAAATGGTATTTTCTTTCTTATTCTTAACAATTATTATAAATCAATTGTTTTCTGAAAGTTTCATCCCACCTCCAGGAATATAATTCTGGTGGAGAAATGCTAAATGTTGTTGTTATTACTATCCTATTATCTTTGAAACCATTTCATCCTTCCTGTCTTCCTTGCTTTCCTCTGTCTCACACCATTTCTGTCATTTTCTTCCTTCCTACCGTCCTTACTTGCCTCCTCCTTCCTTATCTCTTTCAGCCATCTTTTTCTTATCTCTTGCCTTATTCCCTTCTGTCTTTTCTTCCTCCCCTGTATCCTCCCCTCCTTCATTTTCTCCTCCTGCCTCACTCTGTTTCTTCCTTTATTTATTTATTCATTGCATACCTCATTCCCCTTTTTGTTGTCTTTCATCCTTTGTTCCTTCTTGTCCTCCATGTTTATATCCTCTCTGTTACTTCTTCTCTTATCCATTACTTCCCACATTTCCTTACCCATTTCCTTCCTTTCCATCCACTAATTTTCCTTCCTTTGTCCTCTGTTCCCATTTCAAGTTTTACTTCTATACCTACTTTCCTTTTCCTTATTATCTTTAAGCCTACTTTTTCTTTCCAGCCGTCTGTTGGTCCATATTCTTTTCCTTCCTATCCTCTCTTCTTTCATTACTCCTTCCTTATTTCCTTCCTATCCTCTAATACTCTTTAATCCATTTCCACCCCCCTCCATTCCTTCCTTCCTTTCTTCCTTATTTCCTTGCTGTCTATCAAATCAAATCACATTTATTTATCACATATAAAACCATACACAGTACAACGTGTAGTGAAATTATTTTGTGTTCCAGCTCCAGAAGGCAACTAACAAATAGAAAAGGAAATCGTTCCCTCCTTATTTCCTTCCTGTCCATTCAATGCTCCTAACTCCATTTCTATGTTCCTCCCTTCCTCCACATGAGATGAACAGTGGTTATCCAAACATAGCACACGTACATTAAAGCTGAAGTAGGAGAGATTAGAGCAAATATGATTAAAAAAAGTTATTTTTATAAAACGTGACTATATCGTGACAGTAGTGCATGAGACAGGTAACCTGAACAAAATCATGTGCCTCTGGTGTTTTCCGGTGCTCCTAACGGCATCTGCAAGATTTCACAGTCCGGAGGAAAACAAGCAGTAAGAGCTGATCTGAGATCTGATATCCAGCTGCTGTCTATGAGAGCCGGCTGTCAATCACTCGCGAACTCCGACCAAACGGTCAAACTGCAGCGCTGATCAAATATGAATCAATATTATGTTACGTTAATGCCTATTTCTCGCCTCACATGTTTTCAGAATCATCTTGTAGTGCACGGTTTAGCTGTAAAATGAGAAAGTTTGTAACGCCGCCGCCATTGTGAAATCTGGTGAAGGAACACCAAGCTCCGGTCACTTGACCAGAGCGCATCCAATAGGAACGCTCTCTCAATGAAATGACATGTGATTGGTCAAAGTCTCCCTTCACTGGCTAGATTTTCTAAAGCCTGAAAACAGAGTTATGAGGAGGTGCAGAAGTCTAGTTATCTCTCAGAACACTTGAATTACAATATGCTGAAAGGTTATTATGGAATTTTTGCCCAATTATGCCAAAAATATACTGCCTACTGACACTTTAAGAGCATATTGGTTTAAAGGGACTGTTTGTAAGAATCAGAAATGCTTGTTAACAGTGACACCTGTGGCCGTTAAGTCAGCGGAAGTCAGCGTCGGGCTCGCACTTGCTCGCTCTAAATAGACATGAACGAGCATCGCTCAAAACAGTGAGGTTACACACGTCAGCCAAAAACCACAATATCACTCTATATTTCACTTGCTTGGCAGTAATGTTAGCTGATCAGACGAAGGTTTCTCATGAATCAATGCTGATCCTAGTGTTGGCTTTTCCTGCTTCAGCCTCCCGACTGCGGCCGGAGGGAGACACCGGCACCCGGTCGGAGACGATAAAGTTTCTCGCTGCGGAGCCCTGTCACTTCACAAGACATGGGAATCCTCTGTTGGTCTGGAGGAGCTGCAGCAGTTATTTCTGCACAAACGTCCCCAGTGCATTCACTAGATATTCTCAGAGCTAAACTAACTCTTCTGCAGTGTGTAGTGTGCGTGCATGAACGTCTAGAGGTGGAGCAAGCTGAGTGAAGGAAGGCAGGCAGAGGAGCAGAGAAGCAGAGGAGCAGAGACTCCGGCCCTGGAAACCAAAGCTATGGTCTCCCCGCGTCCTCCGACCGCGGCCAACACTGTTTTGCAAGACGGGCTTCACTACATATAACTTTGCGGTTTTGGTGCTTCCGTGTAGTTTGTGTTGGAGTCTTGTCTGAACAGCGTAGCCACAGATGAGCGCGCATGGGACATTGACCTGGGTGATTTATACGTGTAAAAAGTTACAAACAGTCCTTTTAACCTACTGGTGATGTGCTTTAATATTTGTTATTTTTACTCTCCATCAGTGCTGCTCAGAGTCAAACAACACTGGTGTCCAAACTGGAGGCCCTTCAGTGCCACTTCACCTGGGATCTGGACCCCAGCAGGTACAAACTTTTCCATCTCAGTTACCAGCTGGAGGACATCGGCATAGAGGAGGGAAACAGCTGGCTGGGTCACATTTACAACCTGCGGGGGTTCGTTCAATACAAGCTGAAGTTGACTGAAGACGCCCAGAGTTTGTTCAACAAGGCTGCAGAGGCCTTCCGCCAGATGAGAAGTGCAGATGAGGGTCCCTGGTTAGTGGTGAACTACGGGAACCTGGCTTGGCTGAACCACCACCTGGGAGACCAAGCAGAGAGTCAGGCTTACCTGACAAAGATCGACGCCCTGATGAATAAATACCCATCTCCATCCCAGGACGAGCTCCATCCAGAGATCTACGCTGAAAAAGCCTGGACCCTGATGAAGTACAGCAGAGACAGAAATCTGGCTGCAGATTACTTCCAGAGAGCCATCAAGATGCAGCCGGATATGGTGGAGTGGAACACCAGCCATGTCTTAGGGTTGGCGAGTGCTTTTAAACACAGCAACACGGGGCTGGAGGCTGACATGTTGGAGAAAGTGAGAATCGCCAAGGAACAGGATCCAGAGAACTTGTACCTCGCTGCGTACTACCTTGAGCAATGTGCTAAGAAAGGAGAGAGAATTGAAGATGAAGCACGAGAGTTAGCCAGAAAGGTTTTGAGAAATCCCGTCAGCAGCTACAGTGGTATGAAACCATTAATAAGGGTTTACAGAAACTATGTTTCTATTGATGAGGCCATTGATTTGGCAGAGGAGGCTCTGGAAAACCATCCAGATGAGCGTTATCTGAAGAGATGTGCTGCACTCTGTTACAAATGGTGGATCATGCTTTTCAGGGACAGTCACCCAAAGCAAAGCATGATTGACAGAGCAATCAGTCTCCATGAGGAGGTGATTTCTCTTTACCCTCATTCTTCACTTATGAAGGAAATAAACCTCGCACATATATACACAAAATTCAATCAAGGCCAGGCTGAAGCTGACCAGATGTATCGGCAACTGCTAGAAAGGGATCTGGAACCTCGAGAGAAGCAGGTCCTTTACAACCACTACGCAAAATATTTATACTTCGATCGAAATGAGGTACGAAGTTCAATACGATATCACATGAAGGCGGCAGCGATACCGCAACAATCCTTCTGTTATGAGAGCAGCATCACAACTCTGAAGAAGATTACAGCCAAAGGCGGGAACCCAATGTGTAGAGAAATAGAGGAGTTTCTGGAAAACCTGCAAGAGCCATAGTGTTTTGAACATCACTGGTTCTAAATCCAGAACAAAATGTAGGTATTGCATTACCTAAAATAATCTGTACGTACTTATTGATTGAGCTGTTTCCTTTAAAGGCAGGTTTCAACAAGTGTCTGCACGTTTTTAGACTTAAGTACATTTAATGGAAGACAAAAGCTTTTTTTTAAAACTATCTAAAAATCTACTTATTAGCTCTGAAAAACTGTCAGCAGTAGTACACTCAATCTGTACTAAACAGGCTGAATCATTCAATAACTCTAGTCCTTTAAACAACATCTACTGTGGACATGTTCAAATGTTATTATTATAGTTCAGTATCACATGATTTATTAAAATAGATTTTGATCAGTGTTGATTTTCATAACTTACATGTAATCACTGTGTTTATTATATTCCTGTTGTGTTGATTGTTTTTTTTTCCATAGCACTGTATTTTAAGTTTATATAAGAACTACACTATATGTAATTTGAATGTCTGTAAGCTTTGGAGTAGTGAAATATAAAACTCTCTGATAATGTTATTGATAATTTGATGTAACCTGAATATTATTGCCAGATGCAACTGATTGTATTTATAAAGTATGTCAAGCTGTGTCTCAGTTGTACACAATAGCCTATTAATACAAATAAATATACATTATGTAACCTAACAAATCTTTAAACTGTTTGTTTTGGTGGTTATTATACAAGAAATTCATTAAGGCTTCACTATCTTGCAGTACTGTACTACACAGGGCGCTGATGGACGTTAATCAAACTACAACTTTCAACTTGTAAGTCAACATGGATGAACATCGCACACATACAGTTGTATAACTCTGTGACATGTGAAAAGGTGACAAATGATCAAATACGACCCTTTGTGTCAAAGTGTTTCCCTGTCAGTGTGAAGTGGCATTTAACAAAGGAAAAGTAAACTATATTAAACAAATACGAAGAAGTTAAACACATAATCCAGGCTAAAATTAACACAGTTCAATCTGCCAAATGCAGGAAAAACAGCTGCGTAGAAGAAAAAAATGCAGACGTGTGAATGCGTAAATTAACAGATTTATTAATTTAACGGAACACTCAAAAGTAAGATATACTCGTCTAGATATAAATAGAGTTTAGTTGTATAAGGGATGACTGGATTACACCTAATCATGCCCAGTACTAACAAAATGGTGTCTATGACTATTTGAACCTTCTTTCAGATGTGTCCTCCGTCTCCGGCGGTGTGAAACGGACTCAAGAGGAAGTTACAAAATAAGAATGAAAATATAATTAAAGGCGGTAAACACCCTCAGCATAAATCCAGCTGTCCTTCCTGCATCTGTCAGTTTAAACTGTGTTGTTTTTAGTCTGGATTATGCCAAATCCTGCGTCGTAGTACAGAGGCCTGTAGGCCTGTAGGCCTAAGGCCTGTACTACGAAGCAGGATTTGTGGTTATCGAGGTAACTTCAGGGTTTTCAGTCCTACGAAGGTGGATCAATTCTTACCGGGTTAGATCACCATGGTAACTGATGCTGAACACCTAACCTGCTCCAGAGAGAGGTTATGTTCCAGATAAGAGATCAACTCGTATAAAAGCACCTCCTACTGACCAATCAGAGCTCAGTGCGGTGATTGTATGATAATATAACACACATATGAAGAAGTGTAAATCATAATCCAGACTAAAAACAACACAGTTTAAACTGACAGATGCAGGAAGGACAGCTGGCTGTATGCTGTGGGTGTTTACCGCTTTGAATTATATTTTCATACCTATTTTTTAACTTCCTCTTGAGTCCGTTTCACACCGTCGGAGACGGGGACACAGCTGAAACAAGGGTCAAAAAGTCATACACACCTCACTGTTAGTAATGGGCTTGATTAGGTGTAATCTAGTAATCCATTACACAATGTAAAGCTGTTTATTTAGACTATTTAGACAACTATATCTGACTTTTGAGTGTTCCGTTAAATTAATAAATCTGTTAATTTACGCATTCATGCGTCAGGAGTTTTTTCTTTTACCAGCTGGTCTTCCTGCATTTGGCAGATTCAACTGTGTTACTTTAAATCTGGATTAAGTGTTTAACTTCTTCGTATTTGTCTAATATAGTTTGCTCTTTCTTTGTTAAATGTGCCGCTCTGTCTGTCTGCTGACAGTAGACTTGTCCATGTCTGTGATTGGCCAGATGCTGCAAAAACCTCCCTGTTCATGTGAATGTGCTCATAACCAGATGGAGAAACTCTGGGTTGGTCTAACGAGTTGATAACCACCTTCGTAGGACCGCTTAGCGGGATCTCGTTTGTTAGGGTTAGGAAAGGCAGATAACGAGAAGATACCCTGGGTATATTGAAATCGCTTCGTAGTACAGGCCTCTGGTGTGAACAGGGCCTAACGTGGTGGTCACACATCCAATGTCAGGAGCGCGTGGCGGCTGCGTGGCGTGTTGTTTTTTATTAGGCTACTATTTTTTTATTTACTTGCATAATAATTTGATGGTATTGTCTACTGCCTATCTGCTGCAGAGACCGACCATTTTATTAATATGTTTGTTATGAAAACCTCAATAAAAATAGATAATACATAAAAATGTGCTCTTCAAGAAGAAACAAACTGTTTCTAACTTTCAATGTCAGAGAAAAAATAATCACAAAATTTGATGAGTCATTTTTTAGTTTATTCAGATGTGACTGCAGGTTTACATTCCTGGAAAGCGAGAGGTCAAGGTGCATTAAGACTGAACAAAAGACTTTACATGCAAATGCCCCGCCTCTTCGCTTTGCTTCGACTTCAGTGTGAGCATTTAAAGCTGCGTCCTCAACAACATCACATCATTTACAACAAAGCAGAAGTTGGACATCACTGACTTTATACCAGCGAACCCAAATCCAGCATCAAGAGCAAAAACCAGCCCAATATTTAGAGAACTACTGAAGGAACCGGCCCTCTACCTCCAAGAGGTCAAGGCACAGTTACGTGTTGGTTAATCTTGTGTGACAAAGAGATTTTCCAAACAGATGGGTTAAAGCATAATGATTCAATTTATTCCGAACAATCAATGTTGCATAAGTAAAATAAAAGAGTTTACAGATATCTGGATCCAATCAACGTGTCCCTGACAACATACAATGCATGGGTCAGTTCGCGAAGTCTGAACCCCGAGCTATCCCTGATCCAGCGTTTTTATGGTTTACACAATATCAATAGTCAGGAGCTTATGGCACGTGATGATTTTGCTACATATCTTCTTTCTTGTTCTTCCTTCTGACTCCATCCTCCCGTGACCTTGTGAAAAGAACAGAACATGCAGTCCCGTGTGCCTCCTCCCTGTCCTCGCCCTTGAGTAGTTCAAAGCCTCTCCAAATGTCACCGAATCACCTCCTCAATTCCCGCATGGCACGCCACGGGGCGGAACAAAACAGTGCAACAACAACTGAACAGCCCCAAGTCCCCCACTCCTTCACCCCGAGACACGCCCCCACAAGCTAACGTTGGGAGACAACCACTGTGCACCCACAGAAACAGCAGAACAGTTCCAAGCCTCCCCACTTGGTTACCACAAGCAGGTCCCCTCCATGTCATTGCAAGCACTCCATGCACAACAAATCCAACACTACTGAGTCGAGGAAACAGCTGAATGATGAGGTGAGTAGCTGCTTCTGCATTTCATATCATTGCTGGAGTAAATAATGTAGGCTTCTTACTTTTCTCTCTTGTTTCTTGTTCTTTTCCTTTCTTCATTCTTCCCTTTCAGCTAGGGCCACATGAATGTTAAAAATTGTATTTTCTTTCTTATTCTTAACAATTATTATGAATCAATTGTTTTCTGAAAGTTTCATCCCACCTCCAGTATTATAATTCTGGTGGAGAAATGCTAAATGTTGTCGTTATTACTATCCTATTATCTTTAAACCATTTCATCCTTCCTGTCTTCCTTGCTTTCCTCTGTGTCTCACACCATTTCTGTCATTTTCTTCCTTCCTTACTTGCCTCCTCCTTCCTTACCTCTTTCAGCCATCTTTTTCTTATCTCTTGCCTTATTCCCTTCTGTCTGTTCTTCCTCCCCTCTGTCCTCCCCTCCTTCTTTTTCTCCTCCTGCCTCACTCTGTTTCTTCCTTTATTTATTTATTCACTGCATACCTCATTCCCCTTTGTGTTTTCTTTCATCCTTTCTTCCTTACTGTCCTCCATGTTTTTATCCTCTCTCTGTTACTTCTTCTCTTAACCATTCCTTCCCTCATTACCTTACCCATTTCATTCCTTTCCATCCACTAATTTTCCTTCCTTTGTCCTTGTCCTTTGTACTTTGCTTTTCCTTATTATCTTTAAGCCTACTTTTTCTTTCCAGCCATCTGTTGGTCCATATTCTGTTCCTTCCTATCCTCTCTTCTTTCATTATTCCTTCCTTATTTCCTTCCTATCCTCTAATACTCTTTAATCCATTTCCACCCCCCTCCATTCCTTCCTTCCTTTCTTCCTTATTTCCTTGCTATCTATCAAATCAAATCACATTTATTTATCACATACTGTATACAACCATACACAGTACAACGTGTAGTGAAATTATTTTGTGTTTGCTCCAGAAGGCAACTAACAAATAGAAAAGAAAAAATTTCCCTCCTTATTTCCTTCCTGTCCATTCAATGCTCCTAACTCCATTTCTATGTTCCTCTCTTCCTCCACATGAGATGAACAGTGGTTATCCAAACATAGCACACGTACATTAAAGCTGAAGTAGGAGAGATTAGAGCAAATATGATTAAAAAAAGTTATTTTTATAAAACGTGACTATATCGTGACAGTAGTACATGAGACAGGTAACCTGAACAAAATCAGGTGCCTCTGTGTCCTCCGGTGCTCCTAACGGGGTCTGCAAAATTTCACAGACCGGAGGAAAACAAGCAGTAAGAGCTGATCTGAGGTCTGATATCCATCTGCTGTCTGTGAGAGCCAGCTGTCAATCACTCGCGAACTCCGACCAAACGGTCAAACTAGGCAGCGCTGATCAAATATGAATCAATATTATGTTACGTTAATGCCTATTTCATTCATCTTGTAGTGTATGGTTTAGCTGTAAAATTAGAACGTTTGTGACGCCGCTGCCATTGTGAAATCTGGTGAAGGAACGCCAAGTTCCGGTCACATGACCAGAGCGCATCCAATAGGAACGCTCTCTCTCTGAAATGACCTGTGATTCGTCAAAGTCTCCCGTCACGGGCTAGATGTTCTAAAGCCTGAAATCAGAGCCATGAGGAGGTGCAGAAGTCTAGTTATCTCTCAGAACACTTGAATTACAATATGCTGAAAGGTTATTATGGAATTTTTGCCCAATGATGCCAAAACATATACTGCCTACTGCCACTTTAAGAGCATGTTACTTTAACCTACTGGTGATGTGTTTTAATA
Organism: Sebastes umbrosus; assembly: GCF_015220745.1. Classification (NCBI taxonomy): domain Eukaryota; kingdom Metazoa; phylum Chordata; class Actinopteri; order Perciformes; family Sebastidae; genus Sebastes; species Sebastes umbrosus. The sequence goes on from NC_051273.1 coordinate 29,744,597, forward strand.
TTTGTTATTTTTACTCTCCATCAGTGCTGCTCAGAGTCAAACAACACTGGAGTCCAAACTGGAGGCCCTGCAGTGCCACTTCACCTGGGATCTGGACCCCAGCAGGAACAAACTTCTCCGTTTCCGTGACCAGCTGGAGGACATTGGCACAGAGGAGGGAAACAGCTGGCTGGGTCACATTTACAACCTGCGGGGGTTCATTCAATACAAGCTGGGGTTGACTGAAGACACCCAGAGCTTGTTCAACAAGGCTGCAAAGGCCTTCCTCCAGATGAGAAGTGAAGATGAGGGTCCCTGGTTAGTGGTGAACTACGGGAACCTGGCTTGGCTGAACCACCACCTGGGAGACCAAGCAGAGAGTCAGGCTTACCTGACAAAGATCGACGCCCTGATGAATAAATATCCATCTCCATCCCAGGACGAGCTCCATCCAGAGATCTACGCTGAAAAAGCCTGGACCCTGATGAATTTCAGCACAGACAAACAGCTGGCTGCAGATTACTTCCAGAGAGCCATCAAGATGCAGCCGGACATGGTGGAGTGGAACACCAGCCACGTCTTAGTGTTAGCGAGAGCTTTTAAACACAGCAACACGGGGCTGGAGGCTGACATGTTGGAGAAAGTGAGAATTGCCAAGGAACAGGATCCAGAGAACTTGTACCTCGCTGCTTACTACCTTGAGCAATGTGCTAAGAAAGGAGAGAGAATTGAAGATGAAGTACGAGAGTTAGCCAGAAAGGTTTTGAGAAATCCCGTCAGCAGCTACAGTGGTATGAAACCATTAATAAGGGTTTACAGTCATTATGTTTCTATTGATGAGGCCATTAAATTGGCAGACGAGGCTCTGGAAAACCATCCAGATGAGCGTTATCTGAAGAGATGTGCTGCACTCTGTTACAAATGGAAGATCATTAATTTTAGAGAAAGTCACCCAAAGCAAAGCATGATAGACAGAGCAATCAGTCTCCATGAGGAGGTGATTTCTCTTTACCCTCATTCTCGATTTGTGAAGGAAATAGACCTCGCAAATATGTACGCAAAATCCAATCACGGCCAGGCTAAAGCTGAGCAGATGTATCAGGAAATGCTAGAAAGGGATCTGGAACCTCCAGAGAAGCAGGTCCTTTACAACCACTACGCAAAATATTTAAGCTTCGATCGAAAGGAGCACGAAAGTTCTATACGATATCACATGAAGGCGGCAGAGATACCACAACAATCCTTCTTTCATGGGAACAGCATCACAACTCTGAAGAAGATTACAGCCAAAGGCAGGAACCGAATGTGTAGAGAAATAGAGGAGTTTCTGGAAAACCTGCAAGAGCCATAGTGTTTTGAACATCACTGGTTTCAGATTGAGCTGTTTCCTTTAAAGGCAGGTTTCAACAAGTGTCTGCAAGTTTTAGACTTAAGTACATTTAATGGAAGACAAAAGCTTTTTTTTAAAACTATCTAAAAATCTACACATTTGCTCTGAAAAACTGTCAGCAGTAGTACACTCAATCTGTACTAAACAGGCTGAATCATTCAATAACACTAGTCCTTTAAATAACATCTACTGTGGACATGTTCAAATGTTATTACTATAGTTCAGTATCACATGATTTATTAAAATAGATTTTGATCAGTGTTGATTTTCATAACTTACATGTAATCACTGTGTTTATTATATTCCTGTTGTGTTGATTGTTTTTTTTCCATAGCACTGTATTTTAAGTTTATATAAGAACTCCACTATATGTAATTTGAATGTCTGTAAGCTTTGGAGTAGTGAAATATAAAACTCTCTGATAATGTTATAGATAATTTGATGTAACCTGAATATTATTGCCAGATGCAACTGATTGTATGTATAAAGTATGTCAAGCTGTGTCTCAGTTGTACACAATAGCCTACTAATACTAATAAATATACATTATGTACACTAAGAAATCTTTAAGTTGTTTTGTTTTGGTGGTTATTATACGAGAAATTCATGTAGGCTTCACTATCTTGCAGTACTGTACTACACAGGGCGCTGATGGACGTTAATCAAAATACAGCTTTCAACTTGTAAGTCAACATGGATGAACATCGCACACATACAGTTGTATAACTCCAAGGTGACATGTGAACAGGTGACAAATGATCAAATACGAGCCTTTGTGTCAAAGTGTTTCCCTGTCAGTGTGAAGTGGTAACCCAACAGTAACCTGGTTACACCAGTAGGTAACAGCAGAGTCATAATGCAGGTGTGTCCAGGTAACTGATGGCTCTTCATACCCGCTGCTCAGTGTGTCCACATATAGGCTACTACATATATAAATGCTTATAAATATAAAATAATGCACATGTCACCTTAACATCTGATAAGATGTTGCAGCCATAAAGAATATGGCATCTTGGGTTTGAATATTATATATCTGATATATAATATATATACTATATATCAGTGTGGCATCATATTCCCCAAGAAGAAATACAACTTTCTAACTTTCAATCAACATAAGAAAAAATATCATGATAAATTTGATGAGTCATGTTAAAGAAGTTAAACACATAATCCAGGCTAAATTAACACAGTTCAAGCTGCCAAATGCAGTAAAAACAGCTGCGTAGAAGAAAAAAATGCCGGCGTGTTAATGAGTAAATTAACAGACTTATTAATTTAACGGAACACTCAAAAGTTAGATATACTCGTCTTGATATAAATAGATTTTAGTTGTATAATGGATGACTGGATTACACCTAATCATGCCCAGTACTAACAACATGGCGTCTATGACTAATTCAACCTTCTTTCAGATGTGTCCTCCGTCTCCGGCGGTGTGAAACGGACTCAAGAGGAAGTTAAAAAATAAGAATGAAAATATAATTAAAAGCGGTAAACACCCACAGCATAAATCCAGCTGTCCTTCCTGCATCTGTCAATTTAAACTGTGTTGTTTTTAGTCTGGATTATGCCAAATCCTGCTTCGTAGTACAGAGGCCTGTAGGCCTGTACTACGAAGCAGGATTTGTGGTTAGTGAGGTAACTTCAGGGTTTAACCCTTCAGGGTTTTCAGTCCTACGAAGGTGGATCACTTCTTACCGGGGTAGATCACCATGGTAACTGATGCTGAACACCTAACCTGCTCCAGAGAGAGGTTATGTTCCAGATAAGAGATCAACTCGTATAAAAGCACCTCCTACTGACCAATCAGAGCTCAGTGCGGTGATTGTATGATGATATTACACACATATGAAGAAGTTACAGTCATAATCCAGACTAAAAACAACACAGTTTAAACTGACAGATGCAGGAAGGACAGCTGGATTTATGCTGTGGGTGTTTAACGCTTTGAATAATATTTTCATACTCATTTTTGAACTTCCTCTTGAGTCCGTTTCACACCGCCGGAGATGGAGGACACAGCTGAAAGAAGGGTCAAATAGTCATACACGCCTAAGTGCTCCCTGTCGCCTCTCGGTCGAGCTCATCCATCATTTGAGAGCCAATCATCTTGCGTATCGCTACCAAGATTCGACCAAGATTTGACCAATCGGAGGCCGCCCTGCTACCAAGAATGGCGACAGCCAATCACCGTCCGTTGCGTCTACCAAGATTTGACCAGTCACACTCGCTATCGCTACCAAGATTGACGCCGGAAGCCACGCCCCTAGAAATCAACGTCAGGTCCCTCCCTTCAACGGAAAGTCAAGTCCTTCACCAGAATTTGTTTTCGACCCGATGTCTTTCGCTATATTTTGGGTAAGTTCATCGACATTTTCACATTATATCATATCAACCATTTATTGAAAATATGTGGTTTACATTGGTGGCGAGCCAGCACGATAGCAAGCTAATGTCATATCCACGTAACCTGGCTATCTCACACTAGTTGAAGTCGCGAACGATTCTCCATTCATAACCAGCTGACGTCAGCTGATATGACACTATGCTTTATTTTAGGCAGCTGACAACACTAGTGTGTTAGCCTGTCTGTTTACATAGCACATTATGTAGCCCTACAGTTAATAACGGGCTGGCTATTTGGTAATAACACTGACGTTAACGTTAATCAATAGTACAAGACAGAAAATACGTAGTCCACAGTTTACCAACGTAATCTATGTTTCCACTCTTTATGTGTGGATCAGTCTATGTATTTGGTATTTTGCTGAGTATGCTAATTTAGCCCCTGTGTATATGAATTGTTTCAGAATGTTATAGTGTTAAGTTACAGGTTGTAAAGCAGTTGAGAATAAGACATGTAATGCATAGGTCCAGTAACTAGTTTTAAAAAATTAAATTGTTTACAGATTCTGTATAGTAAGTACATTATTAGAAAACACTGTATCACAGACAGACAGAGGCAACAACATATTGCATAACCTCTTTTGCATGAGAAGTAATGGACACAGAGTGTAATTTATGTTAGTTTAGCTAGATTGGAGATCAGGATACAAGGATATAATACGAGGATACAAAGGCTTTATTGTCATATGCATAAATAAACAAGTTATCAATGCAATGACATTCTTAGTTTGCTGGATCACTATTCTGTAGTGAAATATACTAAAAGTAAATATGAAATTAAGAAAGAAGAAAGAAATTATAATATAACATATAGCAGGCCATAATTTTACAATATAAGAGGACAGACCAAGCATATTCTAACTGTGTTTTTTTTTTTTCCCCCAATCATACAGAATGGAGCCTAAATTTAGGAGGAGGGGGGATGGCCATGCTAGCCTCTTTGACACAGAGGAAGCAAAACGAATTAAGAGGGAGAACAGGCCATGGGTGCGGGCTCTGTCGCCTGAGAGGGTGAAAGAGTCTGCGAAGATGGCTGTTCTGCGTCGCGGTGGAGACCCGGAGAATATGCAGCATCTCCTGGGCCAACATCAGATGCAGTTTGGGATATTCAGGGGCCAAACTTTTCAATGGGTGGCAGAAAATGCGTTGGGGTATGCGGGTTATGTGGTGGCATCAATGTCAGAGGAGTCAGGAAACTCTGATTCACACAACAACCTCGTCAACAAAAGAGCCTTCCAAGGGTACATCTCACATTATCCGGCAGGCCGTTATGCCATCCAGGTCAAGCGGGAGGTGAGATCCGCTAGAAGCCAGAGCCAACCTGCCACTGCTGCTGCTGCCACCTCCACACAGCCGCCCTCCAGCTCACCACGGCCCTCAGCCTCTTCACGAGCTGCAACCACCACACAGCCGCCCTCCAGCTCACCACGGCCTTCAGCCGCTTCACGAGCTGCAACCACCACACAGCCGCCCTCCAGCTCACCACGGCCCTCAGCCTCTTCACAAGCTGCAACCACCACACAGCTGCCCTCCACCTCACCACGGCCCTCAGCCTCTTCGCGAGCTGCAACAACCACACAGCTGCCCTCCACCTCACCACGGCCCTCAGCCTCTTTGCGAGCAGGCCATCTCCACCTCAAAAATCACCTTCGTCAGCCCAGAGAGCCTGCCTCCTGCAGTTGAAAGGAAAGGCAGACCCTGCATGCCTAACAGCAGTGTGGCAAATCCCCACATCTTTGTTTTGCCCCCTAATACTGCAGGGATGGCCCAGCTAAAACAAAGACTGAACATAACTCCATCTGCTGGTCTTAGGCCGCCCTTCTTTGCAGCTCTCGAGCCGCCTCTCCAGGCAGCTCCCCAACCTCTCAGACCTCTCCTGCTTGTGCCCAGACCTCTCCTGTGTGCAGCCCAACCTCACCTGCCTGCACCACAACCTCTCTTGCCTGCCTTCCAATCTGTGATTCCTGCAGGTTCTTCCCTGACAGATGTGCCTTACACCACTCAAAATTACCACAAGAGGAAAAGACAGGAGGAGGAACAGAGTGGCAAAAGGAAGAGGAAATACTCCAGGAAGAGTGACGCCGTCACCTGCAAGCAGTGTCAGAGGGAGTGGGACCCTGCCACCCACCAACAGTACTTTGGGAATTGGTACTGCCAGGCCACAGCCACCGTGATTCTGGCTGAGTGGAGGGCTGCACTTGAAGCCTGGGAATATGGCACAAAAAAAGATACTCGACCCTGATAACTCTGTTCACATTAGCCTATATTGTATTGTATTATATACTATTTCATATACTGTATTGTATTCTAGTAATATAGTATTAATAATAATCTATTATATTCTATTATACGATACTATATTCTATTCTATTCTATTACATGGTATTATATTATATTATATGGTATTATATTATATTATATTTTATTATATTGCATTATATTATATATATATTATTCTATTAACAATAGTATTTATAATATATATTTTTTATTGTATTATATATATATATATATATATATATTCTGTTCTATTTTGTTCCATTACATTGTATTCCTGTTGATTTTATTGTTGATAAATGTATATACCACTGATTGCACTGATTTTATTACTGTACTGTTTTTTAAAATTTGTTTATAATAAATATGTTATTAAGATGACTCAATACAAGTGTTCTTTTTCATTCAAATACAATGTATAGCATACCACTGAATTATATTATATACAGTAAATATATATATACTCTTCTAGTAATAATAGTATTAATAATAATCTATTTTATTAGCCTATATTATATTAAATTATATTATAATATTATATATAAACTATTCTGTCCTGTTCCTAAATGATAGGCTATTAATTAATCACAATGGCAAGTGTATAAAGTTAATAGTCAATGCTTGTGATAAACAAAATATTGTAATATTTACATACAGCACACACTGCTTAATTTCTACCATAGATTAAGCACAACAGACAATATTAACACACCGTTTGAACCGCCTTAATAATAAAGCCAATTACATCTTTCATATCATTACAACGCGGGATACGAGGCGATGATCATCAGCCGTGTTTTGGTAGCGCGTTAATGTTACTATTTATAGCATTAATAGCTCGATGATCTGCGATAATAAAGCCAATAGGAAATAGCGATAACAATGATAAATGACCGTCATTATAACGGCAACGATAAAAGATCCACCTTAGAACCATCTATTCATGTGTGTTTGCTAAATATTAATGGCATGAGGTTTGGGTGAGACGGGTTTCGAGGCGAGGATCATCAGACATATTCTGGTAGTGTGTTACTATTTTTAGCAACCGTAGCACGACCAACCGGCTATTTCCTAAGTGTTAGTACTGGGCATAATTAGGTGTAATCCAGGATTCCATTACACAAAGAAAAGTTATTTCTTTAGACTATTTAGAAGACTATATCTGACTTTTGAGTGTTCCGTTAAATTAATAAATCTGTTCATTTACGCATTCATACATCAGGAGTTTTTTCTGCTGGTGCTAGTCTTCCTGCATTTGGCAGATTCAACTGTGTTACTTTAAATCTGGATTATGTGTTTAACTTCTTCGTATTTGTCTAATATAGTTTGCTCTTTCTTTGTAAAATGTGCCGCTCTGTCTGTCTGCTGACAGTAGTCTTGTTCATGTCTGTGATTGGCCAGATGCTGCAAAAACCTCCCTGTTCATGTGAATGTGCTCATAACCAGATGGAGAAACTCTGGGTTGGTTTAACGAGTTGATAACCACCTTCGTAGGAGCGCTTAGCGGGATCTCGTTTGTTAGGGTTAGGAAAGCCAGATAACGAGAAGATACCCTGGGTATATTGAACTCGCTTCGTAGTACAGACCTCTGGTGTAGCTGAGCAGCGTCTGTCTCTTTGAGCTCCGCCATTGCTAACTACAGCAACATACCCGGGAAATGTTCCGTCCTACGTGGTTTACGTAAATTGCGCAGTTTGTAAACGTAAGTAGCTGCTCCAATTTAACTCATTTACAATGTTAAAAGGTTCATTTATTTGCCATTTTACAATGCAGGTTTGCACAATGAAATGTAAGAATAAACAGTAGATTAAAATAAATTAAATTAGAATAAAATAAACTTAAAAATCAAATGTTTTAACGGTTAAAAGTATCCGTCTAATGAAATTAAAAGATAAAAAAATACGACTGCATAACAGTATGTCCACGGTGACAGGTGAACAAGTGAAAAATAAAAATGATATGAGTTTTTATGTCAGTGTGAGAGGTGATAACCAAACAGTAACCAGGTGACACCAGTGGGAGGCAGCTGAGCGTCATAATTAATTACACTTTGCACTTTGTTCACTGTGTTATGTTCTATGTTTGTGACTGTTTTTGTATGTCTGTTTGCACCTTGGTTCGTGAGCAACGTCATTTCGTTTTAACCGTGTACTTTGTATGTGTAAAAATTACAATAAAGTTGAACTTGACTTGATAATGCAGGTGTCTCTCCGTCGCCAACCACTGTCACAGCTCTTCATGGACACTGCAGACGGCCGCTGCTCAAAGTGTACATATACATATACTCTATAAATGTGTTTAAGATGATGCACATGACATCATAATATTTCTATTTGATGAGAAAGTGCAGCCATAGAAATTAGGTTTCTTTGGTTTGAATATTTCACTCAGTGTGGCATCTATAGGTTATTATATCTTCAATAAAAAAAAACTGTGTCTAACCATAAATCAACTTCAGAGCAAGTATTATGACATTTTATGAGTCATGGTTTAGTTTCTTCATATGGGGAATACGCTTCCATGGACTTCTAACTCCCAAAAGGCACAACTAGACCACACTGTCAACCATCATACCAAATTTGAAGTTCCTAAGTTTAATAGTTTCTGAGTTCTGCTAAACCCATAAATCAACTTAAGAGCAAATATTATGACAACATTTTATGAGTCTTGGTTTAGTTTCTTCATATGGAAGTGTAGGTTTCCATTCCTAGAAAACGAAAGTCAAGGTGAAGACAGAACACAAGACTTAATAAATGTGGGAGGTTAACCAGATAACAAAACTGAAATCACTTGTTGGCCAAAGTTGTGTGTCCTGGATATTCATCCAAGTGATTTGATCACTAAGAAGAGTGGCCTTGCACTAATAGACGTGTGTCTCCTTTACAAACTAAGAGAGGAATAGCTTTAATAAATAAATATATAGGCTATTAAGGATCAGCATGTATTGCTATGGAAAAACTAACATACATTACTAAAGGAAAGCTGGTAGTTTATATCTGGAGCTTCATGGAGTTTAGAAAGGGGGGGTCAATTGGAATAAGATTATAAAGTGTAGTAGCCCATGTGACCTTTAAGATTTATGTATATTGTAATTACTGTAACATAATTTCACCTCTGTTTAATTAGGCTACTATTTTTTTATTTACTTGCATAATAATTTGATGGTATTGCCCACTGCCTATTTGCTGCAGAGACTGACCATTTTATTAATATGTTTGTTATGAAAACCTCAATAAAAATAGATAATACATAAAAATGTGTTCTTCAAGAAGAAACAAACTGTTTTTAACTTTCAATTGTAGAGAAAAAATAATCACAAAATTTGATGAGTCATTTTTTAGTTTATTCAGATGTGGCTGTAGGTTTACATTCCTGGAAAACGAAGACAAGGTGCATTAAGAATGATCAAAAGACTTTACCTGCAAATGCCCCTCCTCTACAGTCTGCTTTGACTTCAGTGAGAGCATTTAAAGCTGCATCCTCAACAACATCACATCATTTACAGCAAAGCAGAAGTTGGACATCACTGACTTTATACCAGCGAATCCAAATCCAGCATCAAGAGCAAAAACCAGCCCAATATTTAGAGAACTACTGAGTCGAGGAAACAGCTGAATGATGAGGTGAGTAGCTGCTTCTGCACTTCATATCATTGTTGGAGTAAATAATGTAGGCGTCTTACTTTTCTCTCTTGTTTCTTGTTCTTTTCCTTTCTTCATTCTTCCCTTTCAGCTAGGCCCACATGAATTTTAAAAATTGTATTTTCTTTCTTATTCTTAACAATTATTATAAATCAATTGTTTTCTGAAAGTTTATTCATGATAGTGCAATAAAGAAGAAAGTCCGATTTCCATAACAACAAGCCAAACAACACAACACGGCAACCACATCAGCATCACTGCGGTCAAAAACCCTTTGCCCTTCTGGGCTAAACCCTGACATCAACACAACACTTCCTACCTATATACCCGTGGCTGGGTCAGGCAATTAACACAGCGCCACCTAGTGTTCCTAACAGTGAATTACACCACAACCTCAGTATGTGTCAGCATCATTTCTCTTACAGTTGTTGTTGTTGTTATTATTATCCTATTATCATTAAACCATTTCATCCTTCCTGTCTTCCTTGCTTTCCTCTGTCTCACACCATTTCTGTCATTTTCTTCCTTCCTTACTTGCCTCCTCCTTCCTTACCTCTTTCAGCCATCTTTTTCTTATCTCTTGCCTTATTCCCTTCTGTCTGTTCTTCCTCCGCTCTGTCCCTCCCTCCTTCTTTTTCTCCTCCTGCCTCACTCTGTTTCTTCTTTTATTTATTTATTCATTGAACCTCATTCTCCTTTGTGTTTTCTTTCATCCTTTGTTCCTTCTTGTCCTCCATGTTTTTATCCTCTCTGTTACTTCTTCTCTTATCCATTCCTTCCCTCATTTCCTTACCCATTTCCTTCCTTTCCATCCACTAATTTTCCTTCCTTTGTCCTCTGTTCCCATTTCAAGTTTTACTTCTATACCTACTTTCCTTTTCCTTATTATCTTTCAGCCAACTTTTTCTTTCCAGCCGTCTGTTGGTCCATATTCTTTTCCTTCCTATCCTCTCTTCTTTCATGACTCCTTCCTTATTTCCTTCCTATCCTCTAATACTCTTTAATCCATTTCCACCCCCCTCCATTCCCCCTTATTCCTTATTTCCTTGCTGTCTATCAAATCAAATCACGTTTATTTATCACATATACAACCATACACAGTACAACGTGTAGTGAAATTATTTTCTTTTCCAGCTCCAGAAGGCAACTAACAAATAGAAAAGGAAATCTTTCCCTCATTATTTCCTTCCTGTCCATTCACTGCTCCTAACTCTATTTCTATGTTCCTCCCTTCCTCCACATGAGATGAACAGTGGTTATCCAAACATAGCATACGTACATTAAGAGCAGATTACTTTAACCTACTGGTGATGTGTTTTAATATTTGTTATTTTTGCTCTCCATCAGTGCTGCTCAGAGTCAAACAACACTGGAGTCCAAACTGGAGGCCCTGCAGTGCCACTTCACCTGGGATCTGGACCCCAGCAGGAACAAGCTTTTCCATCTCAGGTACCAGCTGGAGGACATCGGCACAGAGGAGGGAAACAGCTGGCTGGGTCACATTTACAACCTGCGGGGGTTCATTCAATACAAGCTGGGGTTGACTGAAGACGCCCAGAGTTTGTTCAACAAGGCTGCAGAGGCCTTCCGCCAGATGAGAAGTGCAGATGAGGGTCCCTGGTTAGTGGTGAACTACGGGAACCTGGCTTGGCTGAACCACCACCTGGGAGACCAAGCAGAGAGTCAGGCTTACCTGACAAAGATCGACGCCCTGAAAAATAAATACCCATCTCCATCCCAGGACGAGCTCCATCCAGAGATCTACGCTGAAAAAGCCTGGACCCTGATGAAGTTCAGATCAGACAAAAAACTGGCTGCAGATTACTTCCAGAGAGCCATCAAGATGCAGCCGGACATGGTGGAGTGGAACACCAGCCACATCTTAGTGTTAGCGAGAGCTTTTAAAGACAGCAACACGGGGCTGGAGGCTGACATGTTGGAGAAAGTGAGAATCGCCAAGGAACAGGATCCAGAGAACTTGTACCTCGCTGCTTACTACCTTGAGCAATGTGCTAAGAAAGGAGAGAGAATTGAAGATGAAGCACGAGAGTTAGCCAGAAAGGTTTTGAGAAATCCCGTCAGCAGCTACAGTGGTATGAAACCATTAATAAGGGTTTACAGAAACTATGTTTCTATTGATGAGGCCATTGAATTGGCAGACGAGGCTCTGGAAAACCATCCAGATGAGCGTTATCTGAAGAGATGTGCTGCACTCTGTTACAAATGGAAGATCATGCTTTTCAGGGACAGTCGCCCAGAGCAAAGAATGATCAAAAGAGCAATCAGTCTCCATGAGGAGGTGATTTCTCTTTACCCTCATTCTTCACTCATGAAGGAACTAGACCTCGCATATATATACGAAAAATTCAATCAAGGCCAGGCTAAAGCTGAGCAGATGTATCGGCAACTGCTAGAAAGGGATCTGGAACCTCCAGAAAAGCAGGTCCTTTACAACCACTACGCTAAATATTTATACTTCGATCGAAAGGAGGAACAAAGTTCAATACGATATCACATGAAGGCGGCAGCGATACCGCAACATTCCTTCTGTCATGAGAGCAGCATCACAACTCTGCAGAAGATTAAAGCCAAAGGCAGGAGCCGAATGTGTAGAGAAATAGAGGAGTTTCTGGCAAACCTGCAAAGACCATAGTGTTTTGAACAGGACTGGTTCTAAATCAAGAACAAAATGTAGGTATTACATTACCTAAAAAAATCTGTACGCACTTATTGATTAAGCTGTATCCTTTAAAGGCAGGTTTCAACAAGTGTCTGCACGTTTTTAGACTTAAGTACATTTAATGGAAGACAAAAGCTTTTTTTAAAAACTATATAAAAATCTACACATTTGCTCTGAAAAACTGTCAGCAGTAGTACACTCAATCTGTACTAAACAGGCTGAATCATTCAATAACTCTAGTCCTTTAAATAACATCCACTGTGGACATGTTCAAATGTTATTACTATAATTCAGTATCACATGATTTATTAAAATAGATTTTGATCAGTGTTGATTTTCATAACTTACATGGAATCACTGTGTTTATTATATTCCTGTTGTGTAGATTGTTTTTTTTCCATAGCACTGTATTTTAAGTTTATATAAGAACTACACTATATGTAATTTGAATGTCTGTAAGCTTTGGAGTAGTGAAATATAAAACTCTCTGATAATGTTATAGATAATTTGATGTAACCTGAATTTTATTGCCAGATGCAACTGATTGTATGTATAAAGTATGTCAAGCTGTGTCTCAGTTGTACACAATAGCCTACTAATACTAATAAATATACATTATGTACACTAAGAAATCTTTAAGTTGTTTTGTTTTGGTGGTTATTATACAAGAAATTCATGTAGGCTTCACTATCTTGCAGTACTGTACTACACAGGGCGCTGATGGACGTTAATCAAACTACAACTTTCAACTTTTAAGTCAACATGGATGAACATCGCCCACATGCAGTTGTATAACTCCAAGGTGACATGTGAACAGGTGACAAATGATCAAATACGAGCCTTTGTGTCAAAGTGTTTCCCTGTCAGTGTGAAGTGGTAACCCAACAGTAACCTGGTTACACCAGTAGGTAACAGCAGAGTCATAATGCAGGTGTGTCCAGGTAACTGATGGCTCTTCATACCCGCTGCTCAGTGTGTCCACATATAGGCTACTACATATATAAATGCATATAAATATAAAATAATGCACATGTCACCTTAATATTTGATAAGATGTTGCAACCATAAAGAATATGGCATCTTGGGTTTGAATATTTCACTCAGTGTGGCATCATATTCCTCAAGTAGAAATACAACTTTCTAACTTTAAATCAACTTAAAAGAAAATATAATCACACAATTTGATGAGTCATGTTTTAGTTTATTCAGATGTGGCTGTAAGTTTCCATTCCTGGGAAAAGAAAGTCAAGGCCATTAGGACTAAACAATAGGCTTTACACACAAATGCCCCTCCTCTACAGTCTGCTTCGACTTCAGTGAGAGCATTTAAAGCTGCATCCTCAACAACATCACATCATTTACAGCAAAGCAGAAGTTGGACATCACTGACTTTATACCAGCGAACCCAAATCCAGCATCAAGAGCAAAAACCAGCCCAATATTTAGAGAACTACTGAGTCGAGGAAACAGCTGAATGATGAGGTGAATATAGCTGCTTCTGCATTTCATATCATTGTTGGAGTAAATAATGTAGGCTTCTTACTTTTCTCTCTTGTTTCTTGTTCTTTTCCTTTCTTCATTCTTCCCTTTCAGCTAGGGCCACATGAATTTTAAAAATTTATTTTCTTTCTTATTCTTAACAATTATTATAAATCAATTGTTTTCTGAAAGTTTCATCCCACCTCCAGTATTATAATTCTGGTGGAGAAATGCTAAATGTTGTTGTTATTACTATCCTATTATCTTTAAACCATTTCATCCTTCCTGTCTTCCTTGCTTTCCTCTGTTTCTCATACTTTTTTTTATCATTTTCTTCCTACCTTCCTTACTTGCCTCCTCCTTCCTTATCTCTTTAAGCCATCTTTTTCTTATCTCTTGCCTTATTCCCTTCTGTCTGTTCTTCCTCCCCTGTGTCCTCCCCTCCTTCTTTTTCTCCTCCTGCCTCAGTCTGTTTCTTCCTTTATTTATTTATTCACTGCATACCTCATTCCCCTTTGGGTTTTCTTTCATCCTTTGTTCCTTACTGTCCTCCATGTTTTTATCCTCTCTGTTACTTCTTCTCTTATCCATTCCTTCCCTCATTTCCTTACCCATTTCCTTCCTTTCCATCCACTAATTTTCCATACTGTATACAACCATACACAGTACAACGTGTAGTGAAATTATTTTGTGTTCGCTCCAGAAGGCAACTAACAAATAGAAAAGAAAATCTTTCCCTCCTTATTTCCTTCCTGTCCATTCAATGCTCCTAACTCCATTTCCATGTTCCTCCCTTCCTCCACATGAGATGAACAGTGGTTATCCAAACATAGCACACGTACATTAAAGCTGAAGTAGGAGAGATTGGAGCAAATATGATTAAAAAAGTTATTTTTATAAAACGTGACTATATCGTGACAGTAGTGCATGAGACAGGTAACCTGAACAAAATCATGTGCCTCTGTGTCCTCCGGTGCTCCTAACGGCATCTGCAAAATTTCACAGACTGGAGGAAAAAAAGCAGGTAAGAGCTGATCTGAGGTCTGATATCCATCTGCTGTCTATGAGAAGCGGCTGTCAATCACTCGCGAACTCCGACCAAATGGTCAAACTGCAGCGCTGATCAAATATGAATCAATATTATGTTACGTTAATGCCTATTTCATTCATCTTGTAGTGCACGATTTAGCTGTAAAATGAGAACGTTTGTGACGCCGCTGCCATTGTGAAATCTGGTGAAGTAACGCCAAGTTCCGGTCACATGACCAGAGCGCATCCAATAGGAACGCTCTCTCTCTGAAATGACCTGTGATTCGTCAAAGTCTCCCATCACGGTCTAGATGTTCTAAAGCCTGAAAATAGAGCCATGAGGAGGTGCAGAAGTCTAGTTATCTCTCAGAACACTTGAATTACAATATGCTGAAAGGTTATTATGGAATTTTTGCCCAATGATGCCAAAAATATACTGCCTACTGACACTTTAAGAGCATGTTACTTTAACCTACTGGTGATGTGTTTTAATATTTGTTATTTTTACTCTCCATCAGTGCTGCTCAGAGTCAAACAACACTGGAGTCCAAACTGGAGGCCCTGCAGTGCCACTTCACCTGGGATCTGGACCCCAGCAGGAACAAACTTCTCCGTTTCCGTGACCAGCTGGAGGACATCGGCACAGAGGAGGGAAACAGCTGGCTGGGTCACATTTACAACCTGCGGGGTTTCATTCAATACAAGTTGGGGCTCACTAAAGACGCCCAGAGTTTGTTCAACAAGGCTGCAGAGGCCTTCCGCCAGATGAGAAGTGCAGATGAGGGTCCCTGGTTAGTGGTGAACTACGGGAACCTGGCTTGGCTGAACCACCACCTGGGAGACCAAGCAGAGAGTCAGGCTTACCTGACAAAAATCGACGCCCTGATGAATAAATACCCATCTCCATCCCAGGATGAGCTCCATCCAGAGGTCTACGCTGAAAAAGCCTGGACCCTGATGAATTTCAGCACAGACAAAAATCCGGCTGCAGATTACTTCCAGAGAGCCATCAAGATGCAGCCGGACATGGTGGAGTGGAACACCAGCCATGTCTTAGTGTTAGCGAGAGCTTTTACACACAGCAAAACGGGGCTGGAGGCTGACATGATGGAGAAAGTGAGAATCGCCAAGGAACAGGATCCAGAGAACTTGTACCTCGCTGCTTACTACCTTGAGCAATGTGCTAAGAAAGAAGAGAGAATTGAAGATGAAGCACGAGAGTTAGCCAGAAAGGTTTTGAGAAATCCCGTCAGCAGCTACAGTGGTATGAAACCATTAATAAGGGTTTACAGTCATTATATTTCTTTTGATGAGGGCATTAAATTGGCAGACGAGGCTCTGGAAAACCATCCAGATGAGCGTTATCTGAAGAGATGTGCTGCACTCTGTTACAAATGGAAGATCATTAATTTTAGAGAAAGTCGCCCAAAGCAAAGCATGACAGACAGAGCAATCAGTCTCCATAAGGAGGTGATTTCTCTTTACCCTCATTCTCGATTTGTGAAGGAAATAGACCTCGCAAATATGTACGCAAAATCGAGTCACGGCCAGGCTAAAGCTGAGCAGATGTATCAGGAAATGCTAAAAAGGGATCTGGAACCTCCAGAGCAGCAGGTCCTTTACAACCACTACGCAAAATATTTAAGCTACGATCGAAAGGAGTACCAAAGTTCAATACGATATCACATGAAGGCGGCAGCGATACCGCATCAATCCTTCTTTCGTGGGGACAGCATCAGATCTCTGAAGAACATTAAAGACAAAAACAGGAGCTCAATGTGTAGAGAAATAGAGGAGTTTCTGGGAAAGCTGCAAGAGCCATAGTGTTTTGAACATCACTGGTTCTAAATCCAGAAATAAAATGTAGGTATTGCATTACCTAAAAAAATCTGTACACACTTGATTGAGCTGTATCTTTTAAAGGCAGGTTTCAACAAGTGTCTGCACGTTTTTAGACTTAAGTACATTTAATGGAAGACAAAAGCTTTTTTTTTTAAACTATCTAAAAATCTACACATTTGCTCTGAAAAACTGTCAGCGGTAGTACACTCAATCTGTACTAAACAGTCTGAATCATTCAATAACACTAGTCCTTTAAATAACATCCACTGTGGACATGTTCAAATGTTATTACCATAGTTCAGTATCACATGATTTATTAAAATAGATTTTGATCAGTGTTGTTTTTCATAACTTACATGTAATCACTGTGTTTATTATATTCATGTTGTGTAGATTGTTTTTTTCCATAGCACTGTATTTTAAGTTTATATAAGAACTACACTATATGTAATTTGAATGTCTGTAAGCTTTGGAGTAGTGAAATATAAAACTCTCTGATAAAGTTATAGATAATTTGATGTAACCTGAATATTATAGAAGCTTAAGTCATAATCCAGGCTAAAACAACACAGTTTAAACTGACAGATGCAGGAAGGACAGCTGGATTTATGCTGTGGGTGTTTACTGCTTTGAATTATATTTTCATACTTATTTTTTAACTTCCTCTTGAGTTCGTTTCACACCGGCGGAGACGGGGACACAGCTGAAAGAAGGTTCAAATAGTCATACATGCCACACTGTTAGTACTGGGCATGATTAGGTGTAATCCAGTTGTCCGTTACACAATCAAAAGCTATTATACTATTTATTTAGAAGACTATATCTGACTTTTGAGTGTTCCGTTAAATTAATAAATCTGTTAATTTACGCATTCATACATCAGGAGTTTTGTATCCGCCATTGCTAACTACAGCAACATACGCGGGAAATGTTCCGTCCTATGTGGTTTACGTAAATTGCGTAGTTTGTAAACGTAAGTAGCTGCTCCAATTTAACTCATTTACAATGTTAAAAGGTTCATTTATTTGCCATTTTACAATGCAGGTTTGCACAATGAAATGTAAGAATAAACAGTAGATTAAAATAAATTAAATTAGAATAAAATAAACTTAAAAATCAAACATTTTAACGGTTAAAAGTATTCGTCTAATGAAATGAAAAGATTAAAAAAATACGACTGCATAACAATATGTCCACGGTGACAGGTGAACAAGTGAAAAATAAAAATGATATGAGTTTTTATGTCAGTGTGAGAGGTGATAACCAAACAGTAACCAGGTGACACCAGTGGGAGGCAGCTGAGCGTCATAATTAATTACACTTTGCACTTTGTTCACTGTGTTATGTTCTATGTTTGTGACTGTTTTTGTATGTCTGTGTTTGCACCTTGGTTCGTGAGCAACGACATTTCGTTTTAACCGTGTAGTTTGTATGTGTAAAAATTACAATAAAGTTGAACTTGACTTGATAATGCAGGTGTCTCTCCGTCTCCAACCACTGTCACAGCTCTTCATGGACACTGCAGATGGCCGCTGCTCAAAGTCTACATATACATATACTCTATAAATGTGTTTAAGATGATGCACATGACATCATAATATTTCTATTTGATGAGAAAGTGCAGCTATAAAAATGAGGTTTCTTGGGTTTGATATTTCACTCAGTGTGGCATCTATAGGTTATTATATCTTCAATAAAAAAAAACTGTGTCTAACCATAAATCAACTTCAGAGCAAGTATTATGACATTTCATGAGTCATGGTTTAGTTTCTTCATATGCGGAATACGCTTCCATGGACTTCTAACCCCCAAAAGGCACAACTAGACCACACTGTCAACCATCATACCAAATTTGAAGTTCCTAAGTTTAATAGTTTCTGAGTTCTGCTAAACCCATAAATCAACTTAAAAGCAAATATTATGACAACATTTTATGAGTCATGGTTTAGTTTCTTCATATGTGGCTGTAGGTTTCCATTCCTAGAAAACGAAAGTCAAGGTGAAGACAGAACACAAGACTTAATAAATGTGGGAGGTTAACCAGATAACAAAACTGAAATCACTTGTTGGCCAACGTTGTGCGTCCTGGATATTCATGGGTGGGTGGGGGGGGGGGGGGGCAATTGGAATAAGATTATAAAGTGTAGTAGCCCATGTGACCTTTAAGATTTATGTATATTGTAATTACTGTAACATATTTTCATTTCTGTTTAATTAGGCTACTATTTTTTTATTTACTTGCATAATAATTTGATGGTATTGCCTACTGCCTATTAGCTGCAGAGACTGACCATTTTATTAATATGTTTGTTATGAAAACCTCAATAAAAATAGATAATACATAAAAATGTGTTCTTCAAGAAGAAACAAACTGTTTCTAACTTTCAATGTCAGAAAAACCATAATCACAAAATCTGATGAGTCATGTTTTAGTTTATTTAGATATGGCTGTAGGTTTCCATTCCTGGAAAACGAGAGGTCAAGGTGCATTAAGACTGATCACAAGACTTTACCTGCAAATGCCCCTCCTCTTCGCTTCACTTCGACTTCAGTGAGAGCATTTAAAGCTGCGTCCTCAACAACATCACGTCATTTACACCAAAGCAGAAGTTGGACATCACTGACTTTATACCAGCGAACCCAAATCCAGCATCAAGAGCAAAAACCAGCCCAATATTTAGAGAACTACTGAGTCGAGGAAACAGCTGAATGATGAGGTGAGTAGCTGCTTCTGCATTTCATATCATTGTTGGAGTAAATAATATAGGCTTCTTACTTTTCTCTCTTGTTTCTTGTTCTTTTCATTTCTTCATTCGTCCCTTTCAGCTAGGGCCACATGAATTTTAAAAATTGTATTTTCTTTCTTATTCTTAACAATTATTATAAATCGATTGTTTTCTGAAAGTTTCATCCCACCTCCAGTATTATAATTCTGGTGGAGAAATGCTAAATGTTGTTGTTATTACTATCCTATTATCTTTGAAACCATTTCATCCTTCCTGTCTTCCTTCCTTTCCTCTGTCTCACACCATTTCTGTCATTTTCTTCCTTCCTACCGTCCTTACTTGCCTCCTCCTTCCTTATCTCTTTCAGCCATATTTTTCTTATCTCTTGCCTTATTCCCTTCTGTATTTTCTTCCTCCCTTCTGTCCTCCCCTCCTTCATTTTCTCCTCCTGCCTCACTCTGTTTCTTCCTTTATTTATTTATTCATTGCATACCTCATTCCCCTTTGTGTTTTCTTTCATCCTTTGTTCCTTCTTGTCCTCCATGTTTTTATCCTCTCTGTTACTTCTTCTCTTATCCATTCCTTCCCTCATTTCCTTACCCATTTCCTTCCTTTCCATCCACTAATTTTCTTTCGTTTGTCCTCTGTTCCCATTTCAAGTTTTACTTCTATACCTACTTTCTTTTTCTTATTATCTTTAAGCCAACTTTTATCTTTCCAGCCGTCTGTTGGTCCATATTCTTTTCCTTCCTATCCTCTCTTCTTTCATGACTCCTTCCTTATTTCCTTCCTATCCTCTAATACTCTTTAATCCATTTCCACCCCCTCCAATCCTTCCTTCCTTTCTTCCTTATTTCCTTGCTGTCTATTAAATCAAATCCTGTTTATTTATCACATACTGTATACAACCATACACAGTACAACGTGTAGTGAAATTATTTTGTGTTCCAGCTCCAGAAGGCAACTAACAAATAGAAAAGAAAATCTTTCCTTCCTTATTTCCTTCCTGTCCATTCAATGCTCCTAACTCCATTTCTATGTTCCTCCCTTCCTCCACATGAGATGAACAGTGGTTATCCAAACATAGCACACGTACTTTAAAGCTGAAGTAGGCGAGATTAGAGCAAATATGATTAAAAAAAGTTATTTTTATAAAACTAGACTATATCGTGACAGTAGTGCATGAGACAGGTAACCTGAACAAAATCATGTGCCTCTGTGTCCTCCGGTGCTCCTAACGGGGTCTGCAAGATTTCACAGACTGGAGGAAAAAAAGCAGTCAAAGCTGATCTGAGGTCTGATATCCATCTGCTGTCAATCACTCGCAAACTCCGACCAAACGGTCAAACTGCAGCGCTGATCAAATATGAATCAATATTATGTTACGTTAATGCCTATTTCATTCATCTTGTAGTGCACGATTTAGCTGTAAAATGAGAAAGTTTGTGACGCCGTTGCCATTGTGAAATCTGGTGAAGGAACGCCAAGCTCCGGTCACATGACCGGAGCGCATCCAATAGGAATGCTCTCTCAATGAAATGACCTGTGATTCGTCAAAGTCTCCTGTCAGGAGCTAGATTTTTTAAAGCCTGAAAACAGAGCCATGAGGAGGTGCAGAAGTCTAGTTATCTCTCAGAACACTTGAATTACAATATGCTGAAAGGTTATTATGGAATTTTTGCGCAATGATGCCAAAAATATACTGCCTACTGACACTTTAAGAGCACATCGGGTGGAGGACATCGGCACAGAGGAGGGAAACAGCTGGCTGGGTCACATTTACAACCTGCGGGGGTTCGTTCAATACAAGCTGGGGTTGACTCAAGACGCCCAGAGTTTGTTCAACAAGGCTGCAGAGGCCTTCCGCCAGATGAGAAGAGCAGATGAGGGTCCCTGGTTAGTGGTGAACTACGGGAACCTGGCTTGGCTGAACCACCACCTGGGAGACCAAGCAGAGAGTCAGGCTTACCTGACAAAGATCGACGCCCTGAAGAATAAATACCCATCTCCATCCCAGGACGAGCTCCATCCAGAGATCTACGCTGAAAAAGCCTGGACCCTGATGAAGTTCAGCACAGACAAAACGCTGGCTGCAGATTACTTCCAGAGAGCCATCAAGATGCAGCCGGACATGGTGGAGTGGAACACCAGCCACATCTTAGTGTTAGCGAGAGCTTTTACACACAGCAACACGGGGCTGGAGGCTGACGTGTTGGAGAAAGTGAGAATCGCCAAGGAACAGGATCCAGAGAACTTGTACCTCGCTGCTTACTACCTTGAGCAATGTGCTAAGAAAGGAGAGAGAATTGAAGATGAAGCACGAGAGTTAGCCAGAAAGGTTTTGAGAAATCCCGTCAGCAGCTACAGTGGTATAAAAAAATTAATAAGGGTTTACAGAAGCTATGTTTCTATTGATGAGGCCATTGAATTGGCAGACGAGGCTCTGGAAAACCATCCAGATGAGAGTTATCTGAAGAGATGTGCTGCACTCTGTTACAAATGGAAGATCATGTGTTTTAGTGACAATCGCCCAAAGCAAAGGATGATAGACAGAGCAATCACTCTCCATGAGGAGGTGATTTCTCTTTACCCTCATTCTTCATTTGTGAAGGAAATAGACCTCGCAAATATATATGCGAAATCCAATCACGGCCAGGCTAAAGCTGAGCAGATGTATCAGGAACTGCTAGAAAGGGATCTGGAACCTCCAGAGAAGCAGGTCCTTTACAACCACTACGCAAAATATTTATACTACGTTCAACGGGAGCCCCAAAGTTCAATACGATATCACATGAAGGCGGCAGCCATACCGCATCAATCCTTCTATCGTGGGAACAGCATCACAACTCTGAAGAAGATTAAAGACAAAAACAGGAACCCAATGTGTAGAGAAATAGAGGAGTTTCTGGAAAACCTGCAAGAGCCATAGTGTTTTTAACATCACTGGTTCTGAATCCAAATTTTTTTTTAGGTATTTCATTACCTAAAAAATCTGTACGCACTTATTGATTGAGCTGTATCCTTTAAAGGCAGGTTTCAACAAGTGTCTGCAAGTTTTTAGACTTAAGTACATTTAATGGAAGACAAAAGCTTTTTTTAAAAACTATCTAAAAATCTACTCATTTGCTCTGAAAAACTGTCAGCAGTAGTACACTCAATCTGTACTAAACAGGCCGAATCATTCAATAAAAACGAGTCCTTAAAATAACATCCACTTTGGACATGTTCAAATGTTATTACTATAGTTCAGTATCACATGATTTATTAAAATAGATTTTGATCAGTGTTGATTTTTATAGCTTACATGTAATCACTGTGTTTATTATATTCCTGTTATGTTGATTGTTTTTTTTCCATAGCACTGTATTTTAAGTTTATATAAGAACTACACTATATGTAATTTGAATGTCTGTAAGCTTTGGAGTAGTGAAATGTAAAACTCTCTGATAATGTTATTGATAATTTGATGTAACTTGAATATTATTGCCAGATGCAACTGATTGTATGTATAAAGTATGTCAAGCTGTGTCTCAGTTGTACACAATAGCCTATTAATACTAATAAATATACATTATGTACACTAAGAAATCTTAAAGTTGCTTTGTTTTGGTGGTTATTATACAAGAAATTCATGTTGGCTTCACTATCTTGCAGTACTGTACTACACAGGGCGCTGATGGACGTTAATCAAAATACAACTTTCAACTTGTAAGTCAACATGGATGAACATCGCACACATGCAGTTGTATAACTCCAAGGTGACATGTGAACAGGTGACAAATGATCAAATACGAGCCTTTGTGTCAAAGTGTTTCCCTGTCAGTGTGAAGTGGTAACCCAACAGTAACCTGGTTACACCAGTAGGTAACAGCAGAGTCATAATGCAGGTGTGTCCAGGTAACTGATGGCTCTTCATACCCGCTGCTCAGTGTGTCCACATATAGACTACTAAATATATAAATGCATATAAATATAAAATAATGCACATGTCACCTTAACATTTGATAAGATGTTGCAGCCATGAAGAATAAGGCATCTTGGGTTTGAATATTTCACTCAGTGTGGCATCATATTCCTCAAGAAGAAATACAACTTTCTAACTTTAAATCAACTTAAAAGAAATTACAATCACAAAATTTGATTAGTCATGTTTTAGTTTATTCAGATGTGGCTGTAAGTTTCCATTCCTGGGAAAAGAAAGTCAAGGCCATTAAGACTAAACAATAGGCTTTACACGCAAATGCCCCTCCTCTACAGTCTGCTTCAGTGAGAGCATTTAAAGCTGCATCCTCAACAACATCACATCATTTACAACAAAGCAGAAGTTGGACATCACTGACTTTATTTGTTATTTTTACTCTCCATCAGTGCTGCTCAGAGTCAAACAACACTGGTGTCCAAACTGGAGGCCCTGCAGTGCCACTTCACCTGGGATCTGGACCCCAGCAGGAACAAACTTCTCCGTTTCTGTGACCAGCTGGAGGACATCGGCACAGAGGAGGGGAACCGCTGGCTGGGTCACATTTACAACCTGTGGGGGTTCATTCAATACAAGCTGGGGCTCACTAAAGACGCCCAGAGTTTGTTCAACAAGGCTGCAGAGGCCTTCCGCCAGATGAGAAGTGCAGATGAGGGTCCCTGGTTAGTGGTGAACTACGGGAACCTGGCTTGGCTGAACCACCACCTGGGAGACCAAGCAGAGAGTCAGGCTTACCTGACAAAGATCGACGCCCTGATGAATAAATACCCATCTCCATCCCAGGACGAGCTCCATCCAGAGATCTACGCTGAAAAAGCCTGGACCCTGATGAAGTTCAGATCAGACAAAAAACTGGCTGCAGATTACTTCCAGAGAGCCATCAAGATGCAGCCGGACATGGTGGAGTGGAACACCAGCCACATCTTAGTGTTAGCGAGAGCTTTTAAAGACAGCAACACGGGGCTGGAGGCTGACATGTTGGAGAAAGTGAGAATCGCCAAGGAACAGGATCCAGAGAACTTGTACCTCGCTGCTTACTACCTTGAGCAATGTGCTAAGAAAGGAGAGAGAATTGAAGATGAAGCACGAGAGTTAGCCAGAAAGGTTTTGAGAAATCCCGTCAGCAGCTACAGTGGTATGAAACCATTAATAAGGGTTTACAGAAACTATGTTTCTATTGATGAGGCCATTGAATTGGCAGACGAGGCTCTGGAAAACCATCCAGATGAGCGTTATCTGAAGAGATGTGCTGCACTCTGTTACAAATGGAAGATCATGCTTTTCAGGGACAGTCGCCCAGAGCAAAGAATGATCAAAAGAGCAATCAGTCTCCATGAGGAGGTGATTTCTCTTTACCCTCATTCTTCACTCATGAAGGAACTAGACCTCGCATATATATACGAAAAATTCAATCAAGGCCAGGCTAAAGCTGAGCAGATGTATCGGCAACTGCTAGAAAGGGATCTGGAACCTCCAGAAAAGCAGGTCCTTTACAACCACTACGCTAAATATTTATACTTCGATCGAAAGGAGGAACAAAGTTCAATACGATATCACATGAAGGCGGCAGCGATACCGCAACATTCCTTCTGTCATGAGAGCAGCATCACAACTCTGCAGAAGATTAAAGCCAAAGGCAGGAGCCGAATGTGTAGAGAAATAGAGGAGTTTCTGGCAAACCTGCAAAGACCATAGTGTTTTGAACAGGACTGGTTCTAAATCAAGAACAAAATGTAGGTATTACATTACCTAAAAAAATCTGTACGCACTTATTGATTAAGCTGTATCCTTTAAAGGCAGGTTTCAACAAGTGTCTGCACGTTTTTAGACTTAAGTACATTTAATGGAAGACAAAAGCTTTTTTTAAAAACTATATAAAAACCTGCACATTTGCTCTGAAAAACTGTCAGCAGTAGTACACTCAATCTGTACTAAACAGGCTGAATCATTCAATAACTCTAGTCCTTTAAATAACATCCACTGTGGACATGTTCAAATGTTATTACTATAATTCAGTATCACATGATTTATTAAAATAGATTTTGATCAGTGTTGATTTTCATAACTTACATGGAATCACTGTGTTTATTATATTCCTGTTGTGTAGATTGTTTTTTTTCCATAGCACTGTATTTTAAGTTTATATAAGAACTACACTATATGTAATTTGAATGTCTGTAAGCTTTGGAGTAGTGAAATATAAAACTCTCTGATAATGTTATAGATAATTTGATGTAACCTGAATTTTATTGCCAGATGCAACTGATTGTATGTATAAAGTATGTCAAGCTGTGTCTCAGTTGTACACAATAGCCTACTAATACTAATAAATATACATTATGTACACTAAGAAATCTTTAAGTTGTTTTGTTTTGGTGGTTATTATACAAGAAATTCATGTAGGCTTCACTATCTTGCAGTACTGTACTACACAGGGCGCTGATGGACGTTAATCAAACTACAACTTTCAACTTTTAAGTCAACATGGATGAACATCGCCCACATGCAGTTGTATAACTCCAAGGTGACATGTGAACAGGTGACAAATGATCAAATACGAGCCTTTGTGTCAAAGTGTTTCCCTGTCAGTGTGAAGTGGTAACCCAACAGTAACCTGGTTACACCAGTAGGTAACAGCAGAGTCATAATGCAGGTGTGTCCAGGTAACTGATGGCTCTTCATACCCGCTGCTCAGTGTGTCCACATATAGGCTACTACATATATAAATGCATATAAATATAAAATAATGCACATGTCACCTTAATATTTGATAAGATGTTGCAACCATAAAGAATATGGCATCTTGGGTTTGAATATTTCACTCAGTGTGGCATCATATTCCTCAAGTAGAAATACAACTTTCTAACTTTAAATCAACTTAAAAGAAAATATAATCACACAATTTGATGAGTCATGTTTTAGTTTATTCAGATGTGGCTGTAAGTTTCCATTCCTAGGAAAAGAAAGTCAAGGCCATTAAGACTAAACAATAGGCTTTACACACAAATGCCCCTCCTCTACAGTCTGCTTCGACTTCAGTGAGAGCATTTAAAGCTGCATCCTCAACAACATCACATCATTTACAGCAAAGCAGAAGTTGGACATCACTGACTTTATACCAGCGAACCCAAATCCAGCATCAAGAGCAAAAACCAGCCCAATATTTAGAGAACTACTGAGTCGAGGAAACAGCTGAATGATGAGGTGAATATAGCTGCTTCTGCATTTCATATCATTGTTGGAGTAAATAATGTAGGCTTCTTACTTTTCTCTCTTGTTTCTTGTTCTTTTCCTTTCTTCATTCTTCCCTTTCAGCTAGGGCCACATGAATTTTAAAAATTTATTTTCTTTCTTATTCTTAACAATTATTATAAATCAATTGTTTTCTGAAAGTTTCATCCCACCTCCAGTATTATAATTCTGGTGGAGAAATGCTAAATGTTGTTGTTATTACTATCCTATTATCTTTAAACCATTTCATCCTTCCTGTCTTCCTTGCTTTCCTCTGTTTCTCATACTTTTTTTTATCATTTTCTTCCTACCTTCCTTACTTGCCTCCTCCTTCCTTATCTCTTTAAGCCATCTTTTTCTTATCTCTTGCCTTATTCCCTTCTGTCTGTTCTTCCTCCCCTGTGTCCTCCCCTCCTTCTTTTTCTCCTCCTGCCTCAGTCTGTTTCTTCCTTTATTTATTTATTCACTGCATACCTCATTCCCCTTTGGGTTTTCTTTCATCCTTTGTTCCTTACTGTCCTCCATGTTTTTATCCTCTCTGTTACTTCTTCTCTTATCCATTCCTTCCCTCATTTCCTTACCCATTTCCTTCCTTTCCATCCACTAATTTTCCATACTGTATACAACCATACACAGTACAACGTGTAGTGAAATTATTTTGTGTTCGCTCCAGAAGGCAACTAACAAATAGAAAAGAAAATCTTTCCCTCCTTATTTCCTTCCTGTCCATTCAATGCTCCTAACTCCATTTCCATGTTCCTCCCTTCCTCCACATGAGATGAACAGTGGTTATCCAAACATAGCACACGTACATTAAAGCTGAAGTAGGAGAGATTGGAGCAAATATGATTAAAAAAGTTATTTTTATAAAACGTGACTATATCGTGACAGTAGTGCATGAGACAGGTAACCTGAACAAAATCATGTGCCTCTGTGTCCTCCGGTGCTCCTAACGGCATCTGCAAAATTTCACAGACTGGAGGAAAAAAAGCAGTAAGAGCTGATCTGAGGTCTGATATCCATCTGCTGTCTATGAGAAGCGGCTGTCAATCACTCGCGAACTCCGACCAAATGGTCAAACTGCAGCGCTGATCAAATATGAATCAATATTATGTTACGTTAATGCCTATTTCATTCATCTTGTAGTGCACGATTTAGCTGTAAAATGAGAACGTTTGTGACGCCGCTGCCATTGTGAAATCTGGTGAAGTAACGCCAAGTTCCGGTCACATGACCAGAGCGCATCCAATAGGAACGCTCTCTCTCTGAAATGACCTGTGATTCGTCAAAGTCTCCCATCACGGTCTAGATGTTCTAAAGCCTGAAAATAGAGCCATGAGGAGGTGCAGAAGTCTAGTTATCTCTCAGAACACTTGAATTACAATATGCTGAAAGGTTATTATGGAATTTTTGCCCAATGATGCCAAAAATATACTGCCTACTGACACTTTAAGAGCATGTTACTTTAACCTACTGGTGATGTGTTTTAATATTTGTTATTTTTACTCTCCATCAGTGCTGCTCAGAGTCAAACAACACTGGAGTCCAAACTGGAGGCCCTGCAGTGCCACTTCACCTGGGATCTGGACCCCAGCAGGAACAAACTTCTCCGTTTCCGTGACCAGCTGGAGGACATCGGCACAGAGGAGGGAAACAGCTGGCTGGGTCACATTTACAACCTGCGGGGTTTCATTCAATACAAGTTGGGGCTCACTAAAGACGCCCAGAGTTTGTTCAACAAGGCTGCAGAGGCCTTCCGCCAGATGAGAAGTGCAGATGAGGGTCCCTGGTTAGTGGTGAACTACGGGAACCTGGCTTGGCTGAACCACCACCTGGGAGACCAAGCAGAGAGTCAGGCTTACCTGACAAAAATCGACGCCCTGATGAATAAATACCCATCTCCATCCCAGGATGAGCTCCATCCAGAGGTCTACGCTGAAAAAGCCTGGACCCTGATGAATTTCAGCACAGACAAAAATCCGGCTGCAGATTACTTCCAGAGAGCCATCAAGATGCAGCCGGACATGGTGGAGTGGAACACCAGCCATGTCTTAGTGTTAGCGAGAGCTTTTACACACAGCAAAACGGGGCTGGAGGCTGACATGATGGAGAAAGTGAGAATCGCCAAGGAACAGGATCCAGAGAACTTGTACCTCGCTGCTTACTACCTTGAGCAATGTGCTAAGAAAGAAGAGAGAATTGAAGATGAAGCACGAGAGTTAGCCAGAAAGGTTTTGAGAAATCCCGTCAGCAGCTACAGTGGTATGAAACCATTAATAAGGGTTTACAGTCATTATATTTCTTTTGATGAGGGCATTAAATTGGCAGACGAGGCTCTGGAAAACCATCCAGATGAGCGTTATCTGAAGAGATGTGCTGCACTCTGTTACAAATGGAAGATCATTAATTTTAGAGAAAGTCGCCCAAAGCAAAGCATGACAGACAGAGCAATCAGTCTCCATAAGGAGGTGATTTCTCTTTACCCTCATTCTCGATTTGTGAAGGAAATAGACCTCGCAAATATGTACGCAAAATCGAGTCACGGCCAGGCTAAAGCTGAGCAGATGTATCAGGAAATGCTAAAAAGGGATCTGGAACCTCCAGAGCAGCAGGTCCTTTACAACCACTACGCAAAATATTTAAGCTACGATCGAAAGGAGTACCAAAGTTCAATACGATATCACATGAAGGCGGCAGCGATACCGCATCAATCCTTCTTTCGTGGGGACAGCATCAGATCTCTGAAGAACATTAAAGACAAAAACAGGAGCTCAATGTGTAGAGAAATAGAGGAGTTTCTGGGAAAGCTGCAAGAGCCATAGTGTTTTGAACATCACTGGTTCTAAATCCAGAAATAAAATGTAGGTATTGCATTACCTAAAAAAATCTGTACACACTTGATTGAGCTGTATCTTTTAAAGGCAGGTTTCAACAAGTGTCTGCACGTTTTTAGACTTAAGTACATTTAATGGAAGACAAAAGCTTTTTTTTTTTAAACTATCTAAAAATCTACACATTTGCTCTGAAAAACTGTCAGCGGTAGTACACTCAATCTGTACTAAACAGTCTGAATCATTCAATAACACTAGTCCTTTAAATAACATCCACTGTGGACATGTTCAAATGTTATTACCATAGTTCAGTATCACATGATTTATTAAAATAGATTTTGATCAGTGTTGTTTTTCATAACTTACATGTAATCACTGTGTTTATTATATTCATGTTGTGTAGATTGTTTTTTTCCATAGCACTGTATTTTAAGTTTATATAAGAACTACACTATATGTAATTTGAATGTCTGTAAGCTTTGGAGTAGTGAAATATAAAACTCTCTGATAAAGTTATAGATAATTTGATGTAACCTGAATATTATAGAAGCTTAAGTCATAATCCAGGCTAAAACAACACAGTTTAAACTGACAGATGCAGGAAGGACAGCTGGATTTATGCTGTGGGTGTTTACTGCTTTGAATTATATTTTCATACTTATTTTTTAACTTCCTCTTGAGTTCGTTTCACACCGGCGGAGACGGGGACACAGCTGAAAGAAGGTTCAAATAGTCATACATGCCACACTGTTAGTACTGGGCATGATTAGGTGTAATCCAGTTGTCCGTTACACAATCAAAAGCTATTATACTATTTATTTAGAAGACTATATCTGACTTTTGAGTGTTCCGTTAAATTAATAAATCTGTTAATTTACGCATTCATACATCAGGAGTTTTGTATCCGCCATTGCTAACTACAGCAACATACGCGGGAAATGTTCCGTCCTATGTGGTTTACGTAAATTGCGTAGTTTGTAAACGTAAGTAGCTGCTCCAATTTAACTCATTTACAATGTTAAAAGGTTCATTTATTTGCCATTTTACAATGCAGGTTTGCACAATGAAATGTAAGAATAAACAGTAGATTAAAATAAATTAAATTAGAATAAAATAAACTTAAAAATCAAACATTTTAACGGTTAAAAGTATTCGTCTAATGAAATGAAAAGATTAAAAAAATACGACTGCATAACAATATGTCCACGGTGACAGGTGAACAAGTGAAAAATAAAAATGATATGAGTTTTTATGTCAGTGTGAGAGGTGATAACCAAACAGTAACCAGGTGACACCAGTGGGAGGCAGCTGAGCGTCATAATTAATTACACTTTGCACTTTGTTCACTGTGTTATGTTCTATGTTTGTGACTGTTTTTGTATGTCTGTGTTTGCACCTTGGTTCGTGAGCAACGACATTTCGTTTTAACCGTGTAGTTTGTATGTGTAAAAATTACAATAAAGTTGAACTTGACTTGATAATGCAGGTGTCTCTCCGTCTCCAACCACTGTCACAGCTCTTCATGGACACTGCAGATGGCCGCTGCTCAAAGTCTACATATACATATACTCTATAAATGTGTTTAAGATGATGCACATGACATCATAATATTTCTATTTGATGAGAAAGTGCAGCTATAAAAATGAGGTTTCTTGGGTTTGATATTTCACTCAGTGTGGCATCTATAGGTTATTATATCTTCAATAAAAAAAAACTGTGTCTAACCATAAATCAACTTCAGAGCAAGTATTATGACATTTCATGAGTCATGGTTTAGTTTCTTCATATGCGGAATACGCTTCCATGGACTTCTAACCCCCAAAAGGCACAACTAGACCACACTGTCAACCATCATACCAAATTTGAAGTTCCTAAGTTTAATAGTTTCTGAGTTCTGCTAAACCCATAAATCAACTTAAAAGCAAATATTATGACAACATTTTATGAGTCATGGTTTAGTTTCTTCATATGTGGCTGTAGGTTTCCATTCCTAGAAAACGAAAGTCAAGGTGAAGACAGAACACAAGACTTAATAAATGTGGGAGGTTAACCAGATAACAAAACTGAAATCACTTGTTGGCCAACGTTGTGCGTCCTGGATATTCATGGGTGGGTGGGGGGGGGGGGGGGGCAATTGGAATAAGATTATAAAGTGTAGTAGCCCATGTGACCTTTAAGATTTATGTATATTGTAATTACTGTAACATATTTTCATTTCTGTTTAATTAGGCTACTATTTTTTTATTTACTTGCATAATAATTTGATGGTATTGCCTACTGCCTATTAGCTGCAGAGACTGACCATTTTATTAATATGTTTGTTATGAAAACCTCAATAAAAATAGATAATACATAAAAATGTGTTCTTCAAGAAGAAACAAACTGTTTCTAACTTTCAATGTCAGAAAAACCATAATCACAAAATCTGATGAGTCATGTTTTAGTTTATTTAGATATGGCTGTAGGTTTCCATTCCTGGAAAACGAGAGGTCAAGGTGCATTAAGACTGATCACAAGACTTTACCTGCAAATGCCCCTCCTCTTCGCTTCACTTCGACTTCAGTGAGAGCATTTAAAGCTGCGTCCTCAACAACATCACGTCATTTACACCAAAGCAGAAGTTGGACATCACTGACTTTATACCAGCGAACCCAAATCCAGCATCAAGAGCAAAAACCAGCCCAATATTTAGAGAACTACTGAGTCGAGGAAACAGCTGAATGATGAGGTGAGTAGCTGCTTCTGCATTTCATATCATTGTTGGAGTAAATAATATAGGCTTCTTACTTTTCTCTCTTGTTTCTTGTTCTTTTCATTTCTTCATTCGTCCCTTTCAGCTAGGGCCACATGAATTTTAAAAATTGTATTTTCTTTCTTATTCTTAACAATTATTATAAATCGATTGTTTTCTGAAAGTTTCATCCCACCTCCAGTATTATAATTCTGGTGGAGAAATGCTAAATGTTGTTGTTATTACTATCCTATTATCTTTGAAACCATTTCATCCTTCCTGTCTTCCTTCCTTTCCTCTGTCTCACACCATTTCTGTCATTTTCTTCCTTCCTACCGTCCTTACTTGCCTCCTCCTTCCTTATCTCTTTCAGCCATATTTTTCTTATCTCTTGCCTTATTCCCTTCTGTATTTTCTTCCTCCCTTCTGTCCTCCCCTCCTTCATTTTCTCCTCCTGCCTCACTCTGTTTCTTCCTTTATTTATTTATTCATTGCATACCTCATTCCCCTTTGTGTTTTCTTTCATCCTTTGTTCCTTCTTGTCCTCCATGTTTTTATCCTCTCTGTTACTTCTTCTCTTATCCATTCCTTCCCTCATTTCCTTACCCATTTCCTTCCTTTCCATCCACTAATTTTCTTTCGTTTGTCCTCTGTTCCCATTTCAAGTTTTACTTCTATACCTACTTTCTTTTTCTTATTATCTTTAAGCCAACTTTTATCTTTCCAGCCGTCTGTTGGTCCATATTCTTTTCCTTCCTATCCTCTCTTCTTTCATGACTCCTTCCTTATTTCCTTCCTATCCTCTAATACTCTTTAATCCATTTCCACCCCCTCCAATCCTTCCTTCCTTTCTTCCTTATTTCCTTGCTGTCTATTAAATCAAATCCTGTTTATTTATCACATACTGTATACAACCATACACAGTACAACGTGTAGTGAAATTATTTTGTGTTCCAGCTCCAGAAGGCAACTAACAAATAGAAAAGAAAATCTTTCCTTCCTTATTTCCTTCCTGTCCATTCAATGCTCCTAACTCCATTTCTATGTTCCTCCCTTCCTCCACATGAGATGAACAGTGGTTATCCAAACATAGCACACGTACTTTAAAGCTGAAGTAGGCGAGATTAGAGCAAATATGATTAAAAAAAGTTATTTTTATAAAACTAGACTATATCGTGACAGTAGTGCATGAGACAGGTAACCTGAACAAAATCATGTGCCTCTGTGTCCTCCGGTGCTCCTAACGGGGTCTGCAAGATTTCACAGACTGGAGGAAAAAAAGCAGTCAAAGCTGATCTGAGGTCTGATATCCATCTGCTGTCAATCACTCGCAAACTCCGACCAAACGGTCAAACTGCAGCGCTGATCAAATATGAATCAATATTATGTTACGTTAATGCCTATTTCATTCATCTTGTAGTGCACGATTTAGCTGTAAAATGAGAAAGTTTGTGACGCCGTTGCCATTGTGAAATCTGGTGAAGGAACGCCAAGCTCCGGTCACATGACCGGAGCGCATCCAATAGGAATGCTCTCTCAATGAAATGACCTGTGATTCGTCAAAGTCTCCTGTCAGGAGCTAGATTTTTTAAAGCCTGAAAACAGAGCCATGAGGAGGTGCAGAAGTCTAGTTATCTCTCAGAACACTTGAATTACAATATGCTGAAAGGTTATTATGGAATTTTTGCGCAATGATGCCAAAAATATACTGCCTACTGACACTTTAAGAGCACATCGGGTGGAGGACATCGGCACAGAGGAGGGAAACAGCTGGCTGGGTCACATTTACAACCTGCGGGGGTTCGTTCAATACAAGCTGGGGTTGACTCAAGACGCCCAGAGTTTGTTCAACAAGGCTGCAGAGGCCTTCCGCCAGATGAGAAGAGCAGATGAGGGTCCCTGGTTAGTGGTGAACTACGGGAACCTGGCTTGGCTGAACCACCACCTGGGAGACCAAGCAGAGAGTCAGGCTTACCTGACAAAGATCGACGCCCTGAAGAATAAATACCCATCTCCATCCCAGGACGAGCTCCATCCAGAGATCTACGCTGAAAAAGCCTGGACCCTGATGAAGTTCAGCACAGACAAAACGCTGGCTGCAGATTACTTCCAGAGAGCCATCAAGATGCAGCCGGACATGGTGGAGTGGAACACCAGCCACATCTTAGTGTTAGCGAGAGCTTTTACACACAGCAACACGGGGCTGGAGGCTGACGTGTTGGAGAAAGTGAGAATCGCCAAGGAACAGGATCCAGAGAACTTGTACCTCGCTGCTTACTACCTTGAGCAATGTGCTAAGAAAGGAGAGAGAATTGAAGATGAAGCACGAGAGTTAGCCAGAAAGGTTTTGAGAAATCCCGTCAGCAGCTACAGTGGTATAAAAAAATTAATAAGGGTTTACAGAAGCTATGTTTCTATTGATGAGGCCATTGAATTGGCAGACGAGGCTCTGGAAAACCATCCAGATGAGAGTTATCTGAAGAGATGTGCTGCACTCTGTTACAAATGGAAGATCATGTGTTTTAGTGACAATCGCCCAAAGCAAAGGATGATAGACAGAGCAATCACTCTCCATGAGGAGGTGATTTCTCTTTACCCTCATTCTTCATTTGTGAAGGAAATAGACCTCGCAAATATATATGCGAAATCCAATCACGGCCAGGCTAAAGCTGAGCAGATGTATCAGGAACTGCTAGAAAGGGATCTGGAACCTCCAGAGAAGCAGGTCCTTTACAACCACTACGCAAAATATTTATACTACGTTCAACGGGAGCCCCAAAGTTCAATACGATATCACATGAAGGCGGCAGCCATACCGCATCAATCCTTCTATCGTGGGAACAGCATCACAACTCTGAAGAAGATTAAAGACAAAAACAGGAACCCAATGTGTAGAGAAATAGAGGAGTTTCTGGAAAACCTGCAAGAGCCATAGTGTTTTTAACATCACTGGTTCTGAATCCAAATTTTTTTTTAGGTATTTCATTACCTAAAAAATCTGTACGCACTTATTGATTGAGCTGTATCCTTTAAAGGCAGGTTTCAATAAGTGTCTGCAAGTTTTTAGACTTAAGTACATTTAATGGAAGACAAAAGCTTTTTTTAAAAACTATCTAAAAATCTACTCATTTGCTCTGAAAAACTGTCAGCAGTAGTACACTCAATCTGTACTAAACAGGCCGAATCATTCAATAAAAACGAGTCCTTAAAATAACATCCACTTTGGACATGTTCAAATGTTATTACTATAGTTCAGTATCACATGATTTATTAAAATAGATTTTGATCAGTGTTGATTTTTATAGCTTACATGTAATCACTGTGTTTATTATATTCCTGTTATGTTGATTGTTTTTTTTCCATAGCACTGTATTTTAAGTTTATATAAGAACTACACTATATGTAATTTGAATGTCTGTAAGCTTTGGAGTAGTGAAATGTAAAACTCTCTGATAATGTTATTGATAATTTGATGTAACTTGAATATTATTGCCAGATGCAACTGATTGTATGTATAAAGTATGTCAAGCTGTGTCTCAGTTGTACACAATAGCCTATTAATACTAATAAATATACATTATGTACACTAAGAAATCTTAAAGTTGCTTTGTTTTGGTGGTTATTATACAAGAAATTCATGTTGGCTTCACTATCTTGCAGTACTGTACTACACAGGGCGCTGATGGACGTTAATCAAAATACAACTTTCAACTTGTAAGTCAACATGGATGAACATCGCACACATGCAGTTGTATAACTCCAAGGTGACATGTGAACAGGTGACAAATGATCAAATACGAGCCTTTGTGTCAAAGTGTTTCCCTGTCAGTGTGAAGTGGTAACCCAACAGTAACCTGGTTACACCAGTAGGTAACAGCAGAGTCATAATGCAGGTGTGTCCAGGTAACTGATGGCTCTTCATACCCGCTGCTCAGTGTGTCCACATATAGACTACTAAATATATAAATGCATATAAATATAAAATAATGCACATGTCACCTTAACATTTGATAAGATGTTGCAGCCATGAAGAATAAGGCATCTTGGGTTTGAATGTTTCACTCAGTGTGGCATCATATTCCTCAAGAAGAAATACAACTTTCTAACTTTAAATCAACTTAAAAGAAATTACAATCACAAAATTTGATTAGTCATGTTTTAGTTTATTCAGATGTGGCTGTAAGTTTCCATTCCTGGGAAAAGAAAGTCAAGGCCATTAAGACTAAACAATAGGCTTTACACGCAAATGCCCCTCCTCTACAGTCTGCTTCAGTGAGAGCATTTAAAGCTGCATCCTCAACAACATCACATCATTTACAACAAAGCAGAAGTTGGACATCACTGACTTTATTTGTTATTTTTACTCTCCATCAGTGCTGCTCAGAGTCAAACAACACTGGTGTCCAAACTGGAGGCCCTGCAGTGCCACTTCACCTGGGATCTGGACCCCAGCAGGAACAAACTTCTCCGTTTCTGTGACCAGCTGGAGGACATCGGCACAGAGGAGGGGAACCGCTGGCTGGGTCACATTTACAACCTGTGGGGGTTCATTCAATACAAGCTGGGGCTCACTAAAGACGCCCAGAGTTTGTTCAACAAGGCTGCAGAGGCCTTCCGCCAGATGAGAAGTGCAGATGAGGGTCCCTGGTTAGTGGTGAACTACGGGAACCTGGCTTGGCTGAACCACCACCTGGGAGACCAAGCAGAGAGTCAGGCTTACCTGACAAAGATCGACGCCCTGATGAATAAATACCCATCTCCATCCCAGGACGAGCTCCATCCAGAGATCTACGCTGAAAAAGCCTGGACCCTGATGAAGTTCAGCACAGACAAAAAGCGTCTAGCTGCAGATTACTTCCAGAGAGCCATCAAGATGCAGCCGGACATGGTGGAGTGGAACACCAGCCACATAATAGGGTTAGTGAGGGCTTTAAAGCACAGCAACAAAAAGCTGGAGGCTGACATGATGGAGAAAGTGAGAATCGCGAAGGACCAGGATCCAGAGAACTTGTACCTTGCTGTTTACTACCTTGAGCAATGTGCTAAGAAAGGTGAAAGGATTGAAGATGAAGCACGAGAGTTAGCTAGAAAGGTTTTGAGAAATCCCGTCAGCAGCTACAATGGTATGAAACCATTAATAAGGGTTTACAGAAACTATGTTTCTGTTGATTAGGCCATTGAATTGGCAGACAAGGCTCTGGAAAACCATCCAGATGAGCGTTATCTGAAGAGATGTGCTGCACTCTGTTACAAATGAGAGATCCTTTTTTACAGGGACAGTCGCCCAAAGCAAAGCATGATAGACAGAGCAATCAGTCTCAATAAGGAGGTGATTTCTCTTTACCCTCATTCTTCACTTATGAAGAACATAGCTCTTGCAGATATATATGCAAAATCTAATCACGACCAGGCTAAAGCCGAGCAGATATTCCAGGAACTGCTAGAAAGGGATCTGGAACCTGCAGATAAACAGATGCTTTACAACTTCTATGCAAACCACGTATTCCTTTATCGTCAGGAGTACCAAAGGTCAATACAATATCACATGAAGGCAGCAGCAATACCGCAACAATCCTTCTGTCGTTGGAACAGCATCAAAACTCTGAAGAAGATTAAAGACAAAGGCAGGAACCAAATGTGTAGAGAAATAGAGGAGTTTCTGGCAAACCTGCAAAAACCATAGTGTTTTTAACAGCACTGGTTCTGAATCTACTAAAGAATGTAGATATTTGATTTGCAAAATAATCTCTACTTACTTTCTAATTTAATTACATATAAAACTACTTCTATACTTCTTAAAATAAAGTTAAAATGGAAGTGAGAATCTTACAGTGAAGACCTGCTGATCATGGCAAGGCAAGAAGTGAAGTCTATCCCTATTCAATGCAAATCATAGCAGATTTACTTCATCCCTGCAAATGAATCCTCTGATGGCAACTCAATTAAAACAAATGGATTTTTTTTTGCAAAATTTCACCATTATAAAAACTAGTATGATCTGGCCTTAAAGTAGTCAGTATGCTTCAACCAAAGTGCTTGTCAAATGATCAAACAGCATTTCATAAAGTTACAAAGTTTGAAGGATTCAGCTTCTACAACTTCCATTTGACAAGCACTTTGGTTGAATTATATTTACACCTTTAAAGCTGCAGTTGGTAACTTTGAGAAATATGATAAAAAGGTATTTTTATAAAACTCACTACATCCTGAGAGTAGTGCATGAGACAGATGGTCTGTGAAAAAAAATCATCCGGTCAAACTAGGCAGCACTGACCAAATTAATATCCTGTTACTGTAATGTCTATTTCCCACCTCGAATGTTTTCAGAAACAGCTTTCTGGAAAACCTTCAAGAGCCATAGTGTTTTGAACATCACTGGTTCTAAATCCAGAAAATAAATGTAGGTATTGCATTACCTAAAAAAATCTGTACACACTTATTGAGCTGTTTCTTTTAAAGGCAGGTTTCAACAAGTGTCTGCAAGTTTTTAGACTTAAGTACATTTAATGGAAGACAAAAGCTTTTTTTTAAAACTATCTAAAAATCTACTCATTTGCTCTGAAAAACTGTCAGCAGTAGTACACTCAATCTGTACTAAACAGGCTGAATCATTCAATAACACTAGTCCTTTAAACAACATCCACTGTGGACATGTTCAAATGTTATTACTATAGTTCAGTATCACATGATTTATTAAAATAGATTTTGATTAGTGTTGATTTTCATAACTTACATGTAATCACTGTGTTTATTATATTCCTGTTGTGTTGATTGTTTTTTTCCATAGCACTGTATTTTAAGTTTATATAAGAACTACACTATATGTAATTTGAATGTCTGTAAGCTTTGGAGTAGTGAAATATAAAACTCTCTGATAATGTTATAGATAATTTGATGTAACCTGAATATTATTGCCAGATGCAACTGATTGTATGTATAAAGTATGTCAAGCTGTGACTCAGTTGTACACAATAGCCTACTAATACTAATAAATATACATTATGTACACTAAGAAATCTTTAAGTTGTTTTGTTTTGGTGGTTATTATACAAGAAATTCATGTAGGCTTCACTATCTTGCAGTACTGTACTACATAGAGCGCTGATGGACGTTAATCAAACTACAACTTTTAACTTGTAAGTCAACATGGATAAACATCGCACACATGCAGTTGTATAACTCCAAGGTGACATGTGAACAGGTGACAAATGATCAAATACGAGCCTTTGTGTCAAAGTGTTTCCCTGTCAGTGTGAAGTGGTAACCCAACAGTAACCAGGTTACACCAGTAGGTAACAGCAGAGTCATAATGCAGGTGTGTCCAGGTAACTGATGGCTCTTCATACCCGCTGCTCACTGTGTCCACATATAGGCTACTACATATATAAATGCATATAAATATAAAAAAATGCACACGTCACCTTAATATTTGATAAGATGTTGCAGCCATAAAGAATATGGCATCTTGGGTTTGAATACTTCACTCAGTGTGGCATCATATTCCTCAAGAAGAAATACACCTTTCTAACTTTAAATCAACTTAAAAGAAAATATAATCACAAAATTTGATGAGTCATGTTTTAGTTTATTCAGATGTGGCTGTAGGTTTCCATTCCTGGGAAAAGAAAGTCAAGGCCATTAAGACTAAACAATAGGCTTTACACGCAAATGCCCCTCCTCTACAGTCTGCTTCGACTTCAGTGAGAGCATTTAAAGCTGCATCCTCAACAACATCACATCATTTACGACAAAGCAGAAGTTGGACATCACTGACTTTATACCAGCGAACCCAAATCCAGCATCAAGAGCAAAAACCAGCCCAATATTTACAGAACTACTGAGTCGAGGAAACAGCTGAATGATGAGGTGAGTAGCTGCTTCTGCATTTCATATCATTGTTGGAGTAAATAATGTAGGCTTCTTACTTTTCTCTCTTGTTTCTTGTTCTTTTCCTTTCTTCATTCTTCCCTTTCAGCTAGGGCCACATGAATTTTAAAAATTGTATTTTCTTTCTTATTCCTAACAATTATTATAAATCAATTGTTTTCTGAAAGTTTCATCCCACCTCCAGTATTATAATTCTGGTGGAGAAATGCTAAATGTTGTCGTTATTATTATCCTATTATCTTTAAACCATTTCATCCTTCCTGTCTTCCTTGCTTTCCTCTGTGTCTCATACCATTTTCTGTATCATTTTCTTCCTACCTTCCTTACTTGCCTCCTCCTTCCTTACCTCTTTCAGCCATCTTTTTCTTATTTCTTGCCTTATCCCTTCTG
Source organism: Sebastes umbrosus (assembly GCF_015220745.1). NCBI lineage: Eukaryota > Metazoa > Chordata > Actinopteri > Perciformes > Sebastidae > Sebastes > Sebastes umbrosus. Next base: position 29,785,098 of record NC_051273.1, read on the forward strand.
TATTTTCTTCTTCCTCCCCTCCTTCTTTTTCTCCTCCTGCCTCACTCTGTTTCTTCCTTTATTTATTTATTCATTGCATACCTCTTTCCCCTGTGTTTTCTTTCATCCTTTGTTCCTTCTTGTCCTCTCTGTTACTTCTTCTCTTATCCATTCCTTCCCTCATTTCCTTACCCATTTCTTTCCTTTCCATCCACTAATTTTCCATACTGTATACAACCATACACAGTACAACGTGTAGTGAAATTATTTCGTGTTCCAGCTCCAGAAGGCCACTAACAAATAGAAAAGGAAATCATTCCCTCCTTATTTCCTTCCTGTCCATTCAATGCTCCTAACTCCATTTCTATGTTCCTCCCTTCCTCCACAAGAGATGAACAATGGTTATCCAAACATAGCACACGTACATTAAAGCTGAAGTAGGAGAGATTAGAGCAAATATGATTAAAAAAAGTTATTTTTATAAAACGTGACTATATCGTGACAGTAGTACATCAGACAGGTAACCTGAACAAAATCATGTGCCTCTGTGTCCTCCAGTGCTCCTAACGGCATCTGCAAGATTTTACAGACCGGAGGAAAACAAGCAGTAAGAGCTGATCTGAGGTCTGCTATCCCACTCTTAACCCGAATAAGTTGACTTTACTAGAAATTTTCGTGGAAATTTGCACTAAACCAGTTAAGTTTTGACATAATGTCAAACTAAATAGGTTGAGTTGAATCAACTTAGAACCTTAATTGTACGAGTAGACATAATCAAGCTAACATTAGTAGTCTTTACTCAAAAACTTATGTTATATGAAATTATTATTTTAAGTTATTCATTGCTACTTAAAGTCATTTGTTAATACAACTAATGTTTTTTCTTCTAATTTAATTATTTGTACTATTGTGGTTTTGAGATTTTATTGTTTCAATAAATTGCATTGAAGGGAAGAAATGAAACATACATTTAAATTTGCCAGAGTATTTTATTGACAACAAAAAACAATTAACATTATCTGCTATATCCATGTGAACAACTGGATACATATAGACAGGCATTAAAACTGTATAAAAGGTTGAGCTGACTCTGCATCTAAGACCTAAACATTATATACAAGCATACATACTGTACATATAGTGTTCACATATTCATTATGCTACAGAACTATCATCCTCATAACAATAGACACACACCAGAATGTAAACATTTATACTCCGACAGATACAGGTAGACAAAAAAAGGCACAGCTCAAACGTTTTCTATATGGGAGCACCTTATGGATTTTGTGTGTGTGTGCGTGCGTGCGTTTGTGTGGCCTCCTTTGAGACCACTTCACATATACTGACATATATTGACTGCGACTGCATGGCACGCCGTTAAAAAAAAAAGGCTTCTCACAGTAGACTTAACATAGCATTTCTTTACATTGATGGTTCTTCAAGGTTTGTAACCTTAATTTGAGTTCACTGTGGCCCAATGTGAGAGGTACCTGTTGGATGAACTGGAATGTGAACTTCATAGACTTGTGGTAGTTGAGATGCAGTGCATATGAAAGTCCAAACAGAAGGCACATTGCTTTAGGGAGGTCTTTAATGTTGTCCATCACAACTTCTCCCTCAATGATGACCTTCAGAGAGGCTGGATTGAGATGCATGGAAGATGCAACCGCAGCACCTTCAGGCTCAACCTGGAGGATTCCAATCTCGATGTGGTGGAATGAGTCATCATCATCAGCGTCCTTCATAAACGATATAAACATAATAGCACAATCATGACATTCTCATTTAATAGCCATCAGTAATGTTAAGCAATGTAGCCTAGTCACAAGAGAGTCACACACGAGGGAAGGTGTGAATTAGTTATGACTGCTGGAGTAGATTACACAAACACACAAATCACCTGTGGTGGCAGTTTCTGTTAAAACAAGACACAAACCAACGTAACAACTTGTCTTTCAGTGAATTTAATAAAAAGGCATACATTAATAACTAAAGCATCTGCAGATGGACTCACGAGCACAGCCACCTGTTGTGGACTGTGGCAAGTGAGCCCCGAATACAAAGAGTAGTCAGTATTTATACATTTAAAGCATAACATGAAGATAAGTGCAAAGAAGAAAAGAAGAGAATGATAGAAAGTGTATCAATGCGTCAGCACACAGCAGACAACAGAGCATTACAAGACATAACAAGTATTTCAGCAATCTGTTGTTTGCAGTTACAGAGAAACAAAATGTCAGGTCACTGTTCTATGGTGACAAAGATGAACATGTGAGGCCCTGAGATTGTCTAAAGGTACAGTGTTAAACTGCAGATATGAAAATTGCCACACCCAACTCTGGTCCTTTTAGATACATATAAGACCGCATGAGGTTACTTACAAAGCCTGCTCTGTAGAAGTCTGTGGGGTTGTCACCAAGGACAATGGGAAGCCCTCTGAGCACCAATGTCCGAACAGCAGTTGGCTCTGTAGTCTTTTGGGGAGTAAAATGACAACACGTTACATAGCTAGAATGACAAGAAATGAATGGTTATCAGAAAGTAGAGATGCCCAGCCGATTCAGATTTTCTTTCTAAGAACTATAATTGACAGCATTTTTTTCACCACCGCCCGGAACCATCCAGAAAAATAATGTCAACCGTCCCAAAGTCAGTGTACACCATCAGAATTTCTAAATGTTTTCCTTTTCCTTTGTTATTGTCATCTATAGTGGTTATTTGCATAAAAATACACAATTCAAATGATTAGGAAATAAATAAATATTTGCTTTGATTAAAAATAATTCTTGGCATTAGTTCTGATTCTATATTATAAGCTGCTTAGAAAAGTTAAACAGGTCACATTTCTCTCTCTATTATCTATTTTATATTGCTGTGAAAACATCTCCTTTAAACAACTATATTTATTCAAGTTTCTCACCAAAAACTACATTTTACAAGATTACATTTGAACACGTGTTCAAATGTAATCTTGTAATAAAATAGATAATAGAATAGATAATAGAGGGGGTATTATGACCTGTTTAACTAACACTGTGTCCTAGCTGGATGCGACGCAATATAAAACGCGTGTTTTCTGTTTAAAAAGTTGGCTACAAATGTAGATACCAAGTACTACTAACCCATCTTAGAAGTGGTGACGTCCGGTTACGTCTCCAGTCTGACATGGAGCTCACAGTTGATGTGCAAGTGGTTTGTTTACATGAAGTAGAACAGAAGTGCATATTTAACACATTCATGATGGACAGAGAGCGTCTGATGCCACGCGATAGTCGGGTGCTCGCATCCAGTTAGGACACGGTGTAACAAAAACCAGTATGCAAAAGGTAATAAAGGAGTGTATGTTGAAGGACATGTAATTTACTTTTGTTTTTACTCTCAATCTGTTAAAAATAGCACAAATGCCTGGTATGTTAAAGCTAAGTAGGTTTACCACAACAACACAAAGCTGGCTCTGTTTATTCTGTCTGAGCTGAAGCAGAAAAACCCAAAGATAGTGTGAGACAAATTAGGGCTGCGACTATTATTTTCCTTATCGTTTAAGCTGCTGATTATTTACTAATCATATAAAAGGAAATCATCCCATTTAAAAAGCTGTCACCAATATATTTTACTTACACTTACACACCAAAAACTCACAATAACCTGATATTTTCAGGTGGGATTTCATTTAATTCTCACTGTGCAATATCATTTTCCACTTGTGCAATTTTGTTAATAGTCTTGTTTATTGTCAATACTTTATATACTGCTCCTATTTTTATACTTTCTTCTATTTAAATGGTTCATATTTTGTTACACTTTGTTTAGCTCTTTTTTACTGTGTTAGCTGATGCATCTTGTTTTCTGCACTATCCCCTTTGCTGCTGTACACTGCACATTTCCCCCTGCGGGATTAATAAAGGAATATCTTATTTTATCTCATCTTATCTTGTCACATGGTTAAGATCATATCTGCCTGTTTTACACTCTTTGACCATCAGGTGGTTTCGTGTGCACATGAAGCCTCGAGAAATGAACCCTTTTCCGAACCTATTTGCTGGAAAGCTTCAAAGCTTCATGAGGCTTCAGCTCGCAATCACTACTAAAGGGAAAATGTAAATGATGTAACTCATATCAAACCCGACGTTCAGGAATGATCAGCCTCATGTGACTGAATGGAAATGAGGATAAATGATGTAAAAGGTGTTTGTTGCTGACAGACAGACTCTCCTTCTCTCTCTGACTTCAATAGTATCATTAATAAAAGTTAAGGGGGGAAATAACAGATCATGAAAAGAAAAATGTTTATAATAAATGAAGAAAGTTATTTTAAGTCAGTTTGTCAGGTTTCATAAACCTCTCTCAGTGACAGGCTGCTTCACTGACGGTGTGTGAAGGAGAGATACTGCAGGTCCTTCTGCTGCTGCTCAGAGCTACAGTTAACACAGATTATAACTAGATGATGAATCAGAAGACAACTAAACTATAAAACGTTTAATATGTGATCTATTTTCACTCCGGTATAAAACTCCAGTGACGTTAAGAGGTAAAGTTATCAGATCAGTCCGGTCGGCAGCAGCGTCCAATCAGTAACTGATATCCAGTAAGGGGGCGTGTCGGTCGGTAAAAGACTTCCGGGGGTGCATCCCAAAGCTCTTAATTTTCGTTTCCTTGCTCCTCGATCCTCGCTTGAACCGGAAGTTGTTCCGGTGCGCCATCTTGAAGACCGTAGGTGCTTCTCAATTCGTCATTTTTCGCCTCCTCGTCTCCTCGCTCCTCGATCCTCCGGCTGTGACCCGGAAATCGATCTCAGTCCTCCATCTTGAAGGACGTCCCAATTCATAAAATGCGCATCGAGGAGCGAGGATCGAGGAGCGAGGAGGCTTGCTGGAGGAGCTATGAGCGAAGTTACACCAGTGTATCCTCCAGTGTCTCCTCCACGGAAGTTTATCACCGACCGACACGCCCCCTTACTGGATATCAGTTATTGATTGGACGCTGCTGCCGATCGGTTTGATCTGATACATCAGCGTCTCTGAGTTTCATACCAGAGTGAAGACAGAACCCCTGTTTAAACGTTTTATAGTTTAGTTGTCCTCTGATTCACCGTCTAGTTATAATCTGTGTTAATTGTAGGTGTGAACAACAAACGGAGCATGTTGATGGTGAAGTGTTCCAGCAACAGAAGGACCTGCAGGATCTCTGCTTCACACACCGTCACTGAAGGAGTCAGACACTGAGAGAGGTTGATAATAGCTGACAACGGACCGACCTCAATCAACTTACTTCAATCATTAGAAAGAGTTTTCTTTTGATGATCTGTTATTTCACTCATTCACTTTTATTAAGCATCCAGTTAAAGTCAGAGAGAGAAGGAGGGTTTGTCTTTTATACCTTTTACATCATTTATCCTCATTTCCATTCAGTCACATGAGGCTGATAATTCCTGAATGTCGGGTTTGATATGAGTTACATCATTTCACTTTTCACTGAAACATTCAGCCTAATACATAACTTCTACTGTCAGAATATCAATAAATACAGACGCTAATAATGAATAAATAATATAAAGATATTGTGCCAGTAGAGATGGTTCCTGGTCCTCTAAGCAGGACTCAGTCCACAGTAGAAATACAGACTGCAGCTGTTATTCATGTGCAGGTGTTTGTTAAACAGGTAACAGGCTACAGAGAGGAAACACTGCTGCTCTGATAACTCTGTTTCTTTATTAGTATTAGTTCAGTTCAGACATAAACAACTGTTGAAGCCGACTGACAGCTGATCCAGATGTGATCAGCTGCTGCTGTCATCCGAAACAAACGTCGCTTCACGTGACGCTTCAGAGGAAACGACGTCTCATGTCTCTAAAAACATATTTCCTCGTTTCCTCTGTCCTCGAGTCTTTTCCTCGCCTCCTCCGCTCGCATCTCCCGTGGGCGGGACTAAGACGCGAGAAGAAGAGTTGAGGAGAGGAGTCAAGCCGTATAAAAGCACAAATGGGAAAGACCCCGTCCCAAAGCTCTTATTTGTGCATCGAGGAGCGAGGATCAAGGATCGAGGAGGCTGGCCGGAGGAGCGAGGAGCGAGGATACACCAGTGTATCTTCCACCGAAGTCTTTGACCGACCGACACGCCCCCTTACTGGATATCAGTTACTGATTGGACGCTGCTGCCGACCGGACTGATCGGATAACTTTACCTCTCAACATCACTGGAGTTTTATACCGGAGTGAAAACAGCTCTGAACAGCAGCAGAAGGACCTGCAGTATCTCTGCTTCACACACCGTCAGTGAAGGAGTTAGACACTGAGAGAGGTTTATAATACCTGACAAACTGATTTAAAATAACTTTCTTCATTTATTATAAACATTTTTCTTTTCATGATCTGTTATTAGCCCCGTTAACTTTTATTAATGATACTATTAAAGTCAGAGAGAGAAGGAGAGTCTGTCTGTCAGCAACAAACACCTTTTACATAATTTATCCTCATTTCCATTCAGTCACATGAGGCTGATCATTCCTGAACGTCGGGTTTGAAATGAGTTACATCATTTACATTTTCCCTTTAGCCTAATAAATAATGTCCAGTGTTCAAAAGACACCATAATCATATTCTGAGTTATTAAATAATGAATTCATAATCAGAATATCAATAACTACAGATGCTAATAATGAAAAAATAATATAAAGAGCACTTGTCTCTATTAGTATTAGTTCAGTTCAGACATAAACAGCTGTTAAAGCTGACTGACAGCTGATCCAGCTGTGATCAACTGCTGCTGTCGTCAGAAACAGACGTGGCTTCACGTGACGCTTCAGAGGAAACGACGTTCCATTGCTCTTAAAACGGCTTTCCTCGTTTCCTCTCTCCTCGCATGGTTTCCTTGGGTCTTTCCCATTTGTTGTTTTATACGGCTTGACTCCTCTCCTCGACTCCTCTCCTCACGTCTTAGTCCCGCCCACAGGAGATGCGAGCGGAGGAGGCGAGGAAATGACTCGAGGACAGAGGAAACAAGGAAATATGTTTTTAGAGACATGAGACGTCGTTTCCTCTGAAGCGTCACGTGAAGCAACGTTCGTTTCTGATGACAACAGCAGCTGATCACATCTGGATCAGCTGTCAGTCGACTTTAACAGCTGTTTATGTCTGAACTGATCTAATACTAATAAAGAAACAGAGTTATCAGAGCAGCAGTGTTTCCTCTCTGTAGCCTGTTACCTGTTTAACAAACACCTCCACATGAATAACAGCTGCAGTCTGCATTTCTACTGTGGACTGAGTCCTGCTTAGAGGACCAGGAACCATCTCTACTGGATCAATATCTTTATATTATTTATTCATTATTAGCGTCTGTATTTATTGATATTCTGATAGTAGAAGTTATGTATTAGGTTGAATGTTTGAGGGAAAACTGAAATGATATAACTATTATCAAACCCGACACTCAGGAATTATCAGCCTCACATGTGACTGAATGGAAATGAGGATAAATGATGTAAAGGGTATAAAAGACAGACTCCCCTTCTCTCTCTGACTTTAACTGGATACTTAATAAAAGTTAATGAGTGAAATAACAGATCATCAAAAGAAAACTCTTTCTAATGATTGAATAAAAAGTTATTTTAAGTCTGTTCGTTGTCAGGTTTTATAAACCCCTCTCAGTGTCTAACTCCTTCAGTGACGGTGTGTGAAGCAGAGATCCTGCAGGTCCTTCTGCTGCTGGAACACTTCACCATCAACATGCTCCGTTTGTTGTTCACGCCTACAATTAACACAGATTATAACTAGACAGTGAATCACAACACAACTAAACTATAAAACCTTTAATCTGTGATCTGTCTTCACTCTGGTATGAAACTCAGAGACGTTGATGTATCAGATCAAACCGATCAGCAGCAGTGTCCAATCAATAACTGATATCCAGTAAGGGGGCGTGTCGGTCGGTCAAAAACTTCCGTGGAGGAGACACTGGAGGATACACTGGTGTATCCTCGCTCATGGCTCCTCCAGCAAGCCTCCTCGATCCTCGATTGTCGCTCCTCGATGCGCATTTTATGAATTGGGACGTCCTTCAACATGGAGGACTGAGATCGATTTCCGGGACACAGCCTGAGGATCGAGGAGCGAGGAGACGAGGAGGCGAAAAATGATGAAATGAGAAGCACCTCATGCGTCTCTCCATGCTTCCCTGGTGGGAGGGACTAAGACGCAAGGAAAAGACGCAAGTGAGGGAAACGGGGATGCAATTAAGAGCTTTGGCATGCACCCCGTGAAGGATACACTAGTGTATCCTCGCTCATCGCTCCTCCGGCAAGCCTCCTCGATCCTCGATCCTCGCTCCTTAATCCTCGGTGCACAAATAAGAGCTTTGGGATGCAACCTTAGTGTTAACGGTCCTTCTTCTTCCTTCAGGCTCTGACGGAGCTCTGTAATCATCTCACCTTGAATTCAAACAGGCCCCAAAAATATACTGCCTACTGCCACTTTAAGATCATGTTACTTTAACCTACTGGTGATGTGTTTTAATATTTGTTATTTTTACTCTCCATCAGTGCTGCTCAGAGTCAAACAACACTGGAGTCCAAACTGGAGGCCCTGCAGTGCCACTTCACCTGGGATCTGGACCCCAACAGGAACAAACTTTTCCATCTCAGGTACCAGCTGGAGGACATCGGCACAGAGGAGGGAAACAGCTGGCTGGGACACATTTACAACCTGCAGGGGTTCATTCAATACAAGCTGGGGTTGACTGAAGACGCCCAGAGTTTGTTCAACAAGGCTGCAGAGGCCTTCCGCCAGATGAGAAGTGCAGATGAGGGTCCCTGGTTAGTGGTGAACTACGGGAACCTGGCTTGGCTGAACCACCACCACCTGGGAGACCAAGCAGAGAGTCAGGCTTACCTGACAAAGATCGACGCCCTGATGAATAAATACCCATCTCCATCCCAGGACGAGCTCCATCCAGAGATCTACGCTGAAAAAGCCTGGACCCTGATGAAGTTCAGCAGTGACAGAAATCTGGCTGCAGATTACTTCCAGAGAGCCATCAAGATGCAGCCGGACATGGTGGAGTGGAACACCAGCCATATCTTAGTGTTAGCGAGAGCTTTTAAACACAGCAACACGGGGCTGGAGGCTGACATGTTGGAGAAAGTGAGAATCGCCAAGGAACAGGATCCAGAGAACTTGTACCTCGCTGCTTACTACCTTGAGCAATGTGCTAAGAAAGGAGAGAGAATTGAAGATGAAGCACGAGAGTTAGCCAGAAAGGTTTTGAGAAATCCCGTCAGCAGCTACAATGGTATGAAAGCATTAATGATGGTTTACAGTCATTATATTTCTGTTGATGAGGCCATTAAATTGGCAGAGGAGGCTCTGGAAAACCATCCAGATGAGCGTTATCTGAAGAGATGTGCTGCACTCTGTTACAAATGGAAGATAATTTTTTACAGGGACAGTCCCCCAAAGCAAAGCATGATAGACAGAGCAATCAGTCTCCATGAGGAGGTGATTTCTCTTTACCCTCATTCTTCACTAATGAAGGAAATAGCTCTCGCAAATATATATGCAAAACGCCAGGCTAAAGCTGAGCAGATGTATCAGGAACTGCTAGAAAGGGATCTGGAACCTCCAGAGAAGCAGCTCCTTTACAACCACTATGCAAAATATTTATACTATGATCGACGGGAGCCCCAAAGTTCAATACGATATCACATGAAGGCGGCAGCGATACCGCAACAATCCTTCTTTCGTGGGGACAGCATCACAACTCTGAAGAAGATTAAAGCCAAAGGCTGGAACCCAATGTGTAGAGAAATAGAGGAGTTTCTGGAAAACCTGCAAGAGCCATAGTGTTTTGAACATCACTGGTTCTAAATCCAGAAATAAATGTAGGTATTGCATTACCTAAAAAAATCTGCACACACAGATTGATTGAGCTGTATCCTTTAAAGGCAGGTTTCAACAAGTGTCTGCAAGTTTTAGACTTAAGTACATTTAATGGAAGACAAAAGCAACTTTTAAAAATCTACACATTTGCTCTGAAAAACTGTCAGCAGTAGTACACTCAATCTGTACTAAACAGGCTGAATCATTCAATAACACTAGTCCTTTAAATAACATCTACTGTGGACATGTTCAAATGTTATTACTATAGTTCAGTATCACATGATTTATTAAAATAGATTTTGATCAGTGTTGATTTTTTTATAACTTACATGTAATCACTGTGTTTATTATATTCCTGTTGTGTTGATTGTTTTTTCCATAGTACTGTATTTTAAGTTTATATAAGAACTACACTATATGTAATTTGAATGTCTGTAAGCTTTGGAGTAGTGAAATATAAAACTCTCTGATAATGTTATAGATAATTTGATGCAACATGAATCAGGTCAGCCATTAGGAATTATGGACAGGGGGACAGATTTTCCAAATTGGGCCCCTCATCCAACCTGACTCCAGGTCGTCCAGTTTCATATGATACCAGTATCTTTACTCCAACTTTAAAACTGAGCCTGCTAGTGGGTTTTATTTGCTAGTCTGCCTATAGCTCCTCATCTTTGTACGTTCAGCTTCGCCTGTCATACCTGCTGCTTCTCCAAAAATGTGTTCATTGCCTCTCGGATCCTTTCATTTTCTTGATCTCTCTGTACCCTGGCTTTTATTTTGTTGAGGCCCCAATCAGGGCCATCCACAAGGATATGGAGTAGCCAGCCAGGGGAAAGAGTAGCCAGCTAGGGGGAAACAGTAGCCAGCTAGGGGGGTCCGGGGGCATCCCCCCCTCGGAGAATTTCTTTTTATAAAAGCCCAATTTTGGTGACCTGTGATACATTCTAATGACACTATTCCATCATATACGCTGATCTTAATTATTATGTATTTTAATGAGTTTGCCTGCCTGATTGTAAACATGTAGCTGGTGAATTATTGTAAAGGAGAATCAGACTTCTAGTGTGTTAGCCCAGTCTGTAATAGTTATTAATATTTAAAACCACGTCTATTCCTGACTGATCATAACTTTTCTAATTTAGAATCATAGACCTTATTAATTATTTATTTATTGACACCTTCACTTAGTGATGTTACGTGCTGTGCCGAGGCTTCGGAGCGTGTGTCGAGTAATCCAGGAAGTTTTCCGCGATGCGCGTATCGAGGCTTGTATCGTTTTAGACTAATGACGTCATTGATGACGTCCGAAGCCTCACTGCCCGGCCATACCACGTCACTGGTTCATGAAGTGGTTCAGATCTTCACTGGTTGAACCAATGCCACTTTTAAGAAGTGACACAGAACACTAATATTACCCCTCCTACCATTATTATATTATATTACACTACAATACAATACAATTATTGACCAAAGGATTGGTTTATACACTTAAGATGAATAAAACAATTACAACTCATTATACATGTAATATACTCATAATAAACTTACTAGAAAATATACATTATATTATATATTGTATAGATATAAATTGATTACATGGTAATATATATTTCTTTCATTACTTATAGTCATTCCCAACAGCCTTTGCTGGCGCAAAATACAGTATATCACAGATCTGTGGTCCCAGTAGACCACAACCAGCACTGCTCCCAGTAGACCACTTACACTTACACACCAAAAACTGACAATAACCTGATATTTTCAGGTGGAATTTCATTCATTCATTCATTCATTAATTCATTCATTTATCTCACTGTGCAATATCATTTTCCACTTATGCAATTTTGTTAATAGTCTTGTTTATTGTCAATACTGTATATACTGCACCTATTTTTATACTTCCTTCTATGGGTTCATATTTTGTTACACTTTGTTTAGCTCTGTTTTACTGTGTTAGCTGATGCATCTTGTTTTCTGCACTATGCCCTTTGCTGCTGTACACTGCAAATTTCCCCCTGCGGGATTAATAAAGGAATATCTTATCTTATCTCATCTTATCTTATCACATGGTTAAGATCATATCTGCCTGTTTTACACTCTTTGACCACCAGGTGGTTTCGTGTGCACATGAAGCCTCGAGAAATGAACCCTTTTCCGAACCTATTTGCTGGAAAGCTTCAAAGCTTCATAAGGCTTCAGCTCGCAATCACTACTAAAGGGAAAATGTAAATGATGTAACTCATATCAAACCCGACGTTCAGGAATTATCAGCCTCATGTGACTGAATGGAAATGAGGATAAATGATGTAAAAGGTGTAAAAGAGAGACTCTCCTTCTCTCTCTGACTTTAACTGTATCCATAATAAAAGTTAAGGGGGGAAATAACAGATGATCAAAAGAAAACTCTTTCTAATGAATGAAGAAAGTTATTTTAAGTCTGTTCCTTGTCAGCTTTTATAAACCCCTCTCAATGTCAGACTCCTTCAGTGACGGTGTGTGAAGCAGAGATCCTGCAGGTCCTTCTGCTGCTGGAACACTTCACCATCAACATGCTCCGTTTGTTGTTCACACCTACAATTAACAGATTATAACTAGATGGTGAATCATAAGACAACTAAATTATAAAACATTTAATCTGTGATCTGTCTTCACTCTGGTATGAAACTCAGAGACGCTGATGTATCAGATCAAACCGATCAGCAGCAGTATCCAATCAATAACTGATATCCAGTAAGGGGGCGTGTCGGTCAGTAAAAGACTTCCGTGGAGGAGACACTGGAGGATACACTGGTGTATCCTCGCTCATGGCTCCTCCAGCAAGCCTCCTCGCTCCTCGATCCTCGCTCCTCGATGCGCATTTTATGAATTGGGACGTCCTTCAAGATGGAGGACTCCGGGTCACAGCCAGAGGATTGAGGAGCGAGGAGACGAGGAGGCGAAAAATGAAGAAATGAGAAGCACCTAATGCGTCTCTCCATGCTTCCCTGGTGGGAGGGACTAAGACGCAAGGAAAAGACGCAAGTGAGGGAAACGGGGATGCAATTAAGAGCTTTGGCATGCACCCCGTGAAGGATACACTGGTGTATCCTCACTCATCGCTCCTCTGGCAAGCCTCCTCGATCCTCGATCCTCGCTCCTCCTCGGTGCACAAATAAGAGCTTTGGGACCGTCTTCAAGATGGTGCACCGGAACAACTTCCGGTTCAAGCGAGGAGCGAGGAGCGAGGAAATGAAAATTAAGAGCTTTGGGTTGCGGCCTCAGTGTTAACGGTCCTTCTTCTTCCTTCAGGCTCTGACGGAGCTCTGTAATCATCTCACCTTGAATTCAAACAGGCCCCAAAAATATACTGCCTACTGCCACTTTAAGAGCATGTTACTTTAACCTACTGGTGATGTGTTTTAATATTTGGTATTTTTACTCTCCATCAGTGCTGCTCAGAGTCAAACTACACTGGAGTCCAAACTGGAGGCCCTGCAGTGCCACTTCACCTGGGATCTGGACCCCAGCAGGACCAAACTTTTCCATCTCAGGGACCAGCTGGAGGACATCGGCACAGAGGAGGGAAACAGCTGGCTGGGTCACTCTGGGTAATCACTGTGTTTATTATATTCCTGTTGTGATGATTGTTTATTTTCCATAGCACTGTATTTTAAGTTTATATAAGAACTACACTATATGTAATTTGAATGTCTGTAAGCTTTGGAGTAGTGAAATATAAAACTCTCTGATAAAGTTATAGATAATTTGATGTAACTTGAATATTATTGCCAGTACGTATAAAGTATGTCAAGCTGTGTCTCAGTTGTACACAATAGCCTATCAAAGGGACTATTTGTAACTTTCAGAAATGCTTGTTAACAGCGACAGCTGTGGCCGTTAAGTCAACGAAAGTCAGCGTCGGGCTTGCGCTTGCTCGCTCTAAATATACCTGAACGAGCATTGCTCAACACAGTGAGGCGACACACGTCAGCTAAAACCACAATATCACTCTATATTTCACCTGCTTGGCAGTAATGTTAGCTGACCAGACGAAGGTCTCTCCATGAATCAATGTTGATCCTAGTGTTGGCTTTTCCTGAAGCAGGAAGAGAAACGTTATCGCCTCCCGACCGCAGCCGGAGGAAACGGGAGATACCGGCACCCGGTCGGCGACGATAACGTAACTCGTTGCGGAGCCCCGTCACTTCACAAGACACGGAAAACCTCTGTCGGTCTGGAGGAGCTGCAGCAGTTATTTCTGCACAAACGTCCACTGTACATTCACCAGATATTCTCAGAGCTAAACTAACTCTTCTGCAGTGTGTAGTGAGCGCGCATGCATGTGAGGTGGAGCGAGAACACGCGTGTTGTGTGAGTGAAGACAAGCAGGCAGAGGAGCGGTCTGAACAGTGTAGCCACACGCGAGCGCGCACGGGATCCCGACCCGGTAGATTTATAAACAGTCCCTTTAATACTAATAAATATACATTATGTACACTAAGAAATCTTTAAGTTGTTTTGTTTTGGTGGTTATTATACAAGAAATTCATGTAGGCTTCACTATCTTGCAGTACTGTACTACACAGGGCGCTGATGGACATTAATCAAACTACAACTTTTAACTTGTAAATCAACATGGATGAACATCGCACACATGCAGTTGTATAATTCCAAGGTAACATGTGAACAGGTGACAAATGATCAAATACGAGCCTTTGTGTCAAAGTGTTTCCCTGTCAGTGTGAAGTGGTATTTAACAAGGGAAGAGTAAACTATATTGGACAAATACGAAGAAGTTAAACACATAATCCAGGCTAAAATTAACACAGTTGAAGCTGCCAAATGCAGGATGGACAGCTGGCAAAAGAAAATACTCCCAATGTGTGAATGCATAAATTAACAGACTTATTAATTTAACGGAACACTCAAAAGTCAGATATACTCGTCTAGATATAAATAGATTTTAGTTGTATAATGGTTGACTGGATTACACCTAATCATACCCAGTACTAACAACATGGCGTGTATGACTAATTCAATCTTCTTTCAGCTGTGTCCTCCATCTCAACCGGTGTGAAACGGACTCAAGAGGAAGTTAAAAAATAAGAATGAAAATATAATTAAAAGCGGTAAACACCCACAGCATCAATCCAGTTGTCCTTCCTGCATCTGTCAGTTTAAACTGTGTTGTTTTTAGTCTGGATTATGCCAAATCCTGCTTCGTAGTACAGAGGCCTGTAGGCCTGTATTACGAAGCAGGATTTGTGGTTAGCGAGGTAATTTCAGGGTTTAACCCTTCAGGGTTTTCAGTCCTACATAGGTGGATCACTTCTTACCGGGGTAGATCACCATGGTAACTGATGCTGAACACCTAACCTGCTCCAGAGAGAGGTTATGTTCCAGATAAGAGATCAACTCGTATGAAAGCACCTCCTACTGACCAATCAGAGCTCAGTGCGGTGATTGTATGATAATATTACACACATATGAAGAAGTTTAAGTCATAATCCAGACTAAAAACAACACAGTTTAAACTGACAGATGCAGGAAGGACAGCTGGCTGTATGCTGTGGGTGTTTACCGCTTTGAATTCTATTTTCGTACATATTTTTTAACTTCCTCTTGAGACCGTTTCACACCGCCGGAGAGGGGTGGCACAGGTGAAAGAAGGTTCAAAAAGTCAAACATGCCACTCTGTTAATACTGGTCATGATTAGGTTTGATCCATTCATCCGTTATACTGTAAAAGCTATTTATTTAGAAGACTATATCTGACTTTTGAGTGTTCCGTTAAATTAATAAATCTGTTAATTTACGCATTCACACATCGGGAGTTTTTCTTTTACCAGCTGGTCTTCCTGCATTTGGCAGCTTCAACTGTGTTACTTTAAATCTGGATTAAGTGTTTAACTTCTTCGTATTTGTTTAATATAGTTTCTTCCTTTGTTAAATGTGCCGCTCTGTCTGTCAGTAGTCTTGACCATGTTTGTGATTGGTCAGATGCTGCAAACACCGCCTCGTTCATGTGAACGCGCTCATATTCAGACTGAGAAACCCTGGGTTGACTTACCGAGTTGATAACCAGCTTAGTAGTACAGTTTAGCGAGATCTCGTTTGTTAGGTTAAGTGAAGCCAGATAACGAGAAGATACCCTGGGTATGTTGAACTCGCTTTGTAGTACAGGCCTCAGGTGTCTCTCCGTCTCCAAACACTGTCACAGCTCTTCATATAACCTATGGAAACTGCAGACTGGCCGCTGCTCAAAGTGTACATATACATATACTCTATAAATGTGTTTAAGATGATGCACATGACATTATAATATTTATATTTGATGAGAAAGTGCAGCCATAAAAATGAGGTTTCTTGGGTTTGATATTTCACTCAGTGTGGCATCTATAGGTTATTATATCTTCAATAATAAAAAAAACTGTGTCTAACCATAAATCAAAGTTTCTTCATATGCGGAATACGCTTCCATGGACTTCTAACCCCCAAAAGGCACAACTAGACCACACTGTCAACCATCATACCAAATTTGAAGTTCCTAAGTTTAATAGTTTCTGAGTTCTGCTAAAACCATAAATCAACTTAAGAGCAAATATTATGACAACATTTTATGAGTCTTGGTTTAGTTTCTTCATATGTGGATGTAGGTTTCCATTCCTAGAAAACGAAAGTCAAGGTGAAGACAGAACACAAGACTTAATAAACGTGGGAGGTTAACCAGATAACAAAACTGAAATCACTTGTTGGCCAAAGTTGTGTGTCCTGGATATTCATGGGGGGGTTGGGTGGGTGGGGGGGTGGGGGGGGGGGCAATTGGAATAAGATTATAAAGTGTAGTAGCCCATGTGACCTTTAGGATTTATGTATATTGTAATTACTGTAAAATATTTTCATTTCTGTTTAATTAGGCTACTATTTTTTTATTTACTTGCATAATAATTTGATGGTATTGCCTACTGCCTATTTGCTGCAGAGACTGACCATTTTATTAATATGTTTGTTATGAAAAACTCAATGAAAATAGATAATACATAAAAATGTGTTCTTCAAGAAGAAACAAACTGTTTCTAACTTTCAATGTCAGAAAAAACATAATCACAAAATCTGATGGGTCATGTTTTAGTTTATTCAGATATGGCTGTAGGTTTACATTCCTGGAAAACGACAGGTCAAGGTGCATTAAGACTGATCACAAGACTTTACCTGCAAATGCCCCTCCTCTTCGCTTCACTTCGACTTCAGTGAGAGCATTTAAAGTTGCGTCCTCAACAACATCACATCATTTACAGCAAAGCAGAAGTTGGACATCACTGACTTTATACCAGCGAATCCAAATCCAGCATCAAGAGCAAAAACCAGCCCAATATTTAGAGAACTACTGAGTCGAGGAAACAGCTGAATGATGAGGTGAGTAGCTGCTTCTGCATTTCATATCATTGTTGGAGTAAATAATGTAGGCTTCTTACTTTTCTCTCTTGTTTCTTGTTCTTTTCCTTTCTTCATTCTTCCCTTTCAGCTAGGGCCACATGAATTTTAAAAATTGTATTTTCTTTCTTATTCTTAACAATTATTATAAATCAATTGTTTTCTGAAAGTTTCATCCCATCTCCAGTATTATAATTCTGGTGGAGAAATGCTAAATGTTGTTGTTATTACTATCCTATTATCTTTGAAACCATTTCATCCTTCCTGTCTTCCTTCCTTTCCTCTGTCTCACACCATTTCTGTCATTTTCTACCTTCCTACCTTCCTTACTTGCCTCCTCCTTCCTTATCTCTTTCAGCCATCTTTTTCTTATCTCTTGCCTTATTCCCTTCTGTATTTTCTCTTCCTCCCCTCCTTCATTTTCTCCTCCTGCCTCACTCTGTTTCTTCCTTTATTTATTATTCATTGCATACCTCATTCCCCTTTTTGTTGTCTTTCATCCTTTGTTCCTTGTTGTCCTCCATGTTTTATATCCTCTCTGTTACTTCTTCTCTTAACCATTCCTTCCCATCATTTCCTTACCCATTTCCTTCCTTTCCATCCACTAATTTTCCTTCCTTTGTCCTCTGTTCCCATTTCAAGTTTTACTTCTATAACTACTTTCCTTTTCCTTATTATCTTTAAGCCTACTTTTTCTTTCCAGCCGTCTGTTTGTCCATATTCTTTTCCTTCCTATCCTCTCTTCTTTCATGACTCCTTCCTTATTTCCTTCCTATCCTCTAATACTCTTTAATCCATTTCCACCCCCCTCCATTCCTTCCTTCCTTTCTTCCTTATTTCCTTGCTGTCTATCAAATCAAATCACGTTTATTTGTCACATACTGTATACAACCATACACAGTACAACGTGTAGTGAAATTATTTTGTGTCCCAGCTCCAGAAGGCAACTAACTAATAGAAAAGAAAATCTTTCCCTCATTATTTCCTTCCTGTCCATTCAATGCTCCTAACTCCATTTCTATGTTCCTCCCTTCCTCCACATGAGATGAACAGTGGTTATCCAAACATAGCACATGTACATTAAAGCTGAAGTAGGAGAGATTAGAGCAAATATGATTATAAAACGTTATTTTTATAAAACGTGACTATATCGTGACAGTAGTGCATGAGACAGGTAACCTGAACAAAATCATGTGCCTCTGGTGTTTTCCGGTGCTCCTAACGGCATTTGCAAGATTTCACAGTCCGGAGGAAAACAAGCAGTAAGATCTGATCTGAGATCTGATATCCAGCTGCTGTCTATGAGAGCCGGCTGTCAATCACTCGCGAACTCCGACCAAACGGTCAAACTGCAGCGCTGATCAAATATGAATCAATATTATGTTACGTTAATGCCTATTTCTCTCCTCAAATGTTTTCAGAATCATCTTGTAGTGCACGATTTAGCTGTAAAATGAGAAAGTTTGTAACGCCGCCGCCATTGTGAAATCTGGTGAAGGAATGCCAAGCTTCCGGTCACATGACCGGAGCGCATCCAATAGGAATGCTCTCTCTCTGAAATGACATGTGATTCGTCAAAGTCTCCCTTCACTGGCTAGATTTTCTAAAGCCTGAAAACAGAGTTATGAGGAGGTGCAGAAGTCTAGTTATCTCTCAGAACACTTGAATTACAATATGCTGAAAGGTTATTATGGAATTTTTGCCCAATTATGCCAAAAATATACTGCCTACTGACACTTTAAGAGCATATTGGTTTAAAGGGACTGTTTGTAAGAATCAGAAATGCTTGTTAACAGTGACACCTGTGGCCGTTAAGTCAACGGAAGTCAGCGTCGGGCTCGCACTTGCTCGCTCTAAATAGACATGAACGAGCATTGCTCAAAACAGTGAGGCTACACACGTCAGCCAAAAACCACAATATCACTCTATATTTCACTTGCTTGGCAGTAATGTTAGCTGATCAGACGAAGGTCTCTCATGAATCAATGCTGATCCTAGTGTTGGCTTTTCCTGCTTCAGCCTCCCGACTGCGGCCGGAGGGAGACACCGGCACCCCGGTCGGAGACGATAAAGATTCTCGCTGCGGAGCCCTGTCACTTCACAAGACACGGAAAACCTCTGTTGGTCTGGAGGAGCTGCAGCAGTTATTTCTGCACAAACGTCCCCAGTGCATTCACTAGATATTCTCAGAGCTAAACTAACTCTTCTGCAGTGTGTCGTGTGCGTGCATGAATGTCTAGAGGTGGAGCGAGCTGAGTGAAGGAAGGCAGGCAGAGGAGCAGAGGAGCAGAGACTCCAGCCCTGGAAACCAAAGCTATGGGTCTCCCCGCGTCCTCCGACCGCGGCCAACACTGTTTTGCAAGACGGGCTTCACTAGATATAACTTTGCGGTTTTGGTGCTTCCGTGTAGTTTGTGTTGGAGTCTTGTCTGAACAGCGTAGCCACAGACTGAGCGCGCATGGGACACTGACCTGGGTGATTTATACGTGTAAAAGTTACAAACAGTCCTTTTAACCTACTGGTGATGTGTTTAATATTTGTTATTTTTACTCTCCATCAGTGCTGCTCAGAGTCAAACAACACTGGATGTCCAAACTGGAGGCCCTGCAGTGCCACTTCACCTGGGATCTGGACCCCAGCAGGATCAATCTTTCTCCGTTTCCGTGACCAGCTGGAGGACATCGGCACAGAGGAGGGAAACAGCTGGCTGGGTCACATTTACAACCTGCGGGGGTTCATTCAATACAAGCTGGGGTTGACTGAAGACGCCCAGAGTTTGTTCAACAAGGCTGCAGAGGCCTTCCGCCAGATGAGAAGTGCAGATGAGGGTCCCTGGTTAGTGGTGAACTACGGGAACCTGGCTTGGCTGAACCACCACCTGGGAGACCAAGCAGAGAGTCAGGCTTACCTGACAAAGATCGACGCCCTGATGAATAAATACCCATCTCCATCCCAGGACGAGCTCCATCCAGAGATCTACGCTGAAAAAGCCTGGACCCTGATGAATTACAGCAGAGACAGAAACTCTGGCTGCAGATTACTTCCAGAGAGCCATCAAGATGCAGCCGGATATGGTGGAGTGGAACACCAGCCATGTCTTAGGGTTGGCGAGTGCTTTTAAACACAGCAACACGGGGCTGGAGGCTGACATGTTGGAGAAAGTGAGAATCGCCAAGGAACAGGATCCAGAGAACTTGTACCTCGCTGCGTACTACCTTGAGCAATGTGCTAAGAAAGGAGAGAGAATTGAAGATGAAGCACGAGAGTTAGCCAGAAAGGTTTTGAGAAATCCCGTCAGCAGCTACAGTGGTATGAAACCATTAATAAGGGTTTACAGAAACTATGTTTCTATTGATGAGGCCATTGATTTGGCAGAGGAGGCTCTGGAAAACCATCCAGATGAGCGTTATCTGAAGAGATGTGCTGCACTCTGTTACAAAATGGTGGATCATGCTTTTCAGGGACAGTCACCCAAAGCAAAGCATGATTGACAGAGCAATCAGTCTCCATGAGGAGGTGATTTCTCTTTACCCTCATTCTTCACTTATGAAGGAAATAAACCTCGCACATATATACACAAAATTCAATCAAGGCCAGGCTGAAGCTGACCAGATGTACGGCAACTGCTAGAAAGGGATCTGGAACCTCGAGAGAAGCAGGGTCCTTTACAACCACTACGCAAAATATTTATACTTCGATCGAAATGAGGTACGAAGTTCAATACGATATCACATGAAGGCGCAGCGATACCGCAACAATCCTTCTGTTATGAGAGCAGCATCACAACTCTGAAGAAGATTACAGCCAAAGGCGGGAACCCAATGTGTAGAGAAATAGAGGAGTTTCTGGAAAACTGCAAGAGCCATAGTGTTTTGAACATCACTGGTTCTAAATCCAGAACAAAATGTAGGTATTGCATTACCTAAAATAATCTGTACGTACTTATTGATTGAGCTGTTTCCTTTAAAGGCAGGTTTCAACAAGTGGTCTGCACGTTTTTAGACTTAAGTACATTTAATGGAAGACAAAAGCTTTTTTTTAAAACTATCTAAAAATCTACTTATTAGCTCTGAAAAACTGTCAGCAGTAGTACACTCAATCTGTACTAAAACAGGCTGAATCATTCAATAACTCTAGTCCCTTTAAACAACATCTACTGTGGACATGTTCAAATGTTATTATTATAGTTTCAGTATCACATGATTTATTAAAATAGATTTTGATCAGTGTTGATTTTCATAACTTACATGTAATCACTGGTATTATTATATTCCTGTTGTGTTGATTGTTTTTTTTTTCCATAGCACTGTATTTTAAGTTTATATAAGAACTACACTATATGTAATTTGAATGTCTGTAAGCTTTGGAGTAGTGAAATATAAAACTCTCTGATAATGTTTATTGATAATTTGATGTAACCTGAATATTATTGCCAGATGCAACTGATTGTATTTATAAAGTATGTCAAGCTGTGTCTCAGTTGTACACAAATAGCCTATTAATACAAATAAATATACATTATGTAACCTAACAAATCTTTAACTGTTTGTTTTGGTGGTTATTATACAAGAAATTCATTAAGGCTTCACTATCTTGCAGTACTGTACTACACAGGGCGCTGATGGACGTTAATCAAACTACAACTTTCAACTTGTAAGTCAACATGGATGAACATCGCACACATACAGTTGTATAACTCTGTGACATGTGAAAAGGTGACAAGTGATCAAATACGACCCTTTGTGTCAAAGTGTTTCCCTGTCAGTGTGAAGTGGCATTTAACAAAGGAAAAGTAAACTATATTAACAAATACGAAGAAGTTAAACACATAATCCAGGCTAAAATTAACACAGTTCAATCTGCCAAATGCAGGAAAAACAGCTGCGTAGAAGAAAAAAATGCAGACGTGTGAATGCGTAAATTAACAGATTTATTAATTTAACGGAACACTCAAAAGTAAGATATACTCGTCTAGATATAAATAGAGTTTAGTTGTATAAGGGATGACTGGATTACACCTAATCATGCCCAGTACTAACAAAATGGTGTCTATGACTATTTGAACCTTCTTTCAGATGTGTCCTCCGTCTCCGGCGGTGTGAAACGGACTCAAGAGGAAGTTACAAAATAAGAATGAAAATATAATTAAAGGCGGGTAAACACCCTCAGCATAAATCCAGCTGTCCTTCCTGCATCTGTCAGTTTAAACTGTGTTGTTTTTAGTCTGGATTATGCCAAATCCTGCGTCGTAGTACAGAGGCCTGTAGGCCTGTAGGCCTAAGGCCTGTACTACGAAGCAGGATTTGTGGTTATCGAGGTAACTTCAGGGTTTTCAGTCCTACGAAGGTGGATCAATTCTTACCGGGTTAGATCACCATGGTAACTGATGCTGAAACACCTAACCTGCTCCAGAGAGAGGTTATGTTCCAGATAAGAGATCAACTCGTATAAAAGCACCTCCTACTGACCAATCAGAGCTCAGTGCGGTGATTGTATGATAATATAACACACATATGAAGAAGTGTAAATCATAATCCAGACTAAAAACAACACAGTTTAAACTGACAGATGCAGGAAGGACAGCTGGCTGTATGCTGTGGGTGTTTACCGCTTTGAATTATATTTTCATACCTATTTTTTAACTTCCTCTTGAGTCCGTTTCACACCGTCGGAGACGGGGACACAGCTGAAACAAGGGTCAAAAAGTCATACACACCTCACTGTTAGTAATGGGCTTGATTAGGTGTAATCTAGTAATCCATTACACAATGTAAAGCTGTTTATTTAGACTATTTAGACAACTATATCTGACTTTTGAGTGTTCCGTTAAATTAATAAATCTGTTAATTTACGCATTCATGCGTCAGGAGTTTTTTCTTTTACCAGCTGGTCTTCCTGCATTTGGCAGATTCAACTGTGTTACTTTAAATCTGGATTAAGTGTTTAACTTCTTCGTATTTGTCTAATATAGTTTGCTCTTTCTTTGTTAAATGTGCCGCTCTGTCTGTCTGCTGACAGTAGACTTGTCCATGTCTGTGATTGGCCAGATGCTGCAAAAACCTCCCTGTTCATGTGAATGTGCTCATAACCAGATGGAGAAACTCTGGGTTGGTCTAACGAGTTGATAACCACCTTCGTAGGACCGCTTAGCGGGATCTCGTTTGTTAGGGTTAGGAAAGGCAGATAACGAGAAGATACCCTGGGTATATTGAAATCGCTTCGTAGTACAGGCCTCTGGTGTGAACAGGGCCTAACGTGGTGGTCACACATCCAATGTCAGGAGCGCGTGGCCGGCTGCGTGGCGTGTTGTTTTTTATTAGGCTACTATTTTTTTATTTACTTGCATAATAATTTGATGGTATTGTCTACTGCCTATCTGCTGCAGAGACCGACCATTTTATTAATATGTTTGTTATGAAAACCTCAATAAAAATAGATAATACATAAAAATGTGCTCTTCAAGAAGAAACAAACTGTTTCTAACTTTCAATGTCAGAGAAAAAATAATCACAAAATTTGATGAGTCATTTTTTAGTTTATTCAGATGTGACTGCAGGTTTACATTCCTGGAAAGCGAGAGGTCAAGGTGCATTAAGACTGAACAAAAGACTTTACATGCAAATGCCCCGCCTCTTCGCTTTGCTTCGACTTCAGTGTGAGCATTTAAAGCTGCGTCCTCAACAACATCACATCATTTACAACAAAGCAGAAGTTGGACATCACTGACTTTATACCAGCGAACCCAAATCCAGCATCAAGAGCAAAAACCAGCCCAATATTTAGAGAACTACTGAAGGAACCGGCCCTCTACCTCCAAGAGGTCAAGGCACAGTTACGTGTTGGTTAATCTTGTGTGACAAAGAGATTTTCCAAACAGATGGTTAAAGCATAATGATTCAATTTATTCCGAACAATCAATGTTGCATAAGTAAAATAAAAGAGTTTACAGATATCTGGATCCAATCAACGTGTCCCTGACAACATACAATGCATGGGTCAGTTCGCGAAGTCTGAACCCCGAGCTATCCCTGATCCAGCGTTTTTATGGTTTACACAATATCAATAGTCAGGAGCTTATGGCACGTGATGATTTTGCTACATATCTTCTTTCTTGTTCTTCCTTCTGACTCCATCCTCCCGTGACCTTGTGAAAAGAAACAGAACATGCAGTCCCGTGTGCCTCCTCCCTGTCCTCGCCCTTGAGTAGTTCAAAGCCTCTCCAAATGTCACCGAATCACCTCCTCAATTCCCGCATGGCACGCCACGGGGCGGAACAAAACAGTGCAACAACAACTGAACAGCCCCAAGTCCCCCACTCCTTCACCCCGAGACACGCCCCCACAAGCTAACGTTGGGAGACAACCACTGTGCACCCACAGAAACAGCAGAACAGTTCCAAGCCTCCCCACTTGGTTACCACAAGCAGGTCCCCTCCATGTCATTGCAAGCACTCCATGCACAACAAATCCAACACTACTGAGTCGAGGAAACAGCTGAATGATGAGGTGAGTAGCTGCTTCTGCATTTCATATCATTGCTGGAGTAAATAATGTAGGCTTCTTACTTTTCTCTCTTGTTTCTTGTTCTTTTCCTTTCTTCATTCTTCCCTTTCAGCTAGGGCCACATGAATGTTAAAAATTGTATTTTCTTTCTTATTCTTAACAATTATTATGAATCAATTGTTTTCTGAAAGTTTCATCCCACCTCCAGTATTATAATTCTGGTGGAGAAATGCTAAATGTTGTCGTTATTACTATCCTATTATCTTTAAACCATTTCATCCTTCCTGTCTTCCTTGCTTTCCTCTGTGTCTCACACCATTTCTGTCATTTTCTTCCTTCCTTACTTGCCTCCTCCTTCCTTACCTCTTTCAGCCATCTTTTTCTTATCTCTTGCCTTATTCCCTTCTGTCTGTTCTTCCTCCCCTCTGTCCTCCCCTCCTTCTTTTTCTCCTCCTGCCTCACTCTGTTTCTTCCTTTATTTATTTATTCACTGCATACCTCATTCCCCTTTGTGTTTTCTTTCATCCTTTCTTCCTTACTGTCCTCCATGTTTTTATCCTCTCTCTGTTACTTCTTCTCTTAACCATTCCTTCCCTCATTTCCTTACCCATTTCATTCCTTTCCATCCACTAATTTTCCTTCCTTTGTCCTTGTCCTTTGTACTTTGCTTTTCCTTATTATCTTTAAGCCTACTTTTTCTTTCCAGCCATCTGTTGGTCCATATTCTGTTCCTTCCTATCCTCTCTTCTTTCATTATTCCTTCCTTATTTCCTTCCTATCCTCTAATACTCTTTAATCCATTTCCACCCCCCTCCATTCCTTCCTTCCTTTCTTCCTTATTTCCTTGCTATCTATCAAATCAAATCACATTTATTTATCACATACTGTATACAACCATACACAGTACAACGTGTAGTGAAATTATTTTGTGTTTGCTCCAGAAGGCAACTAACAAATAGAAAAGAAAAAATTTCCCTCTTTATTTCCTTCCTGTCCATTCAATGCTCCTAACTCCATTTCTATGTTCCTCTCTTCCTCCACATGAGATGAACAGTGGTTATCCAAACATAGCACACGTACATTAAAGCTGAAGTAGGAGAGATTAGAGCAAATATGATTAAAAAAAGTTATTTTTATAAAACGTGACTATATCGTGACAGTAGTGCATGAGACAGGTAACCTGAACAAAATCATGTGCCTCTGTGTCCTCCGGTGCTCCTAACGGCATCTGCAAGATTTTACAGACCGGAGGAAAACAAGCAGTAAGAGCTGATCTGAGGTCTGATATCCATCTGCTGTCTGTGAGAGCCAGCTGTCAATCACTCGCGAACTCCGACCAAACGGTCAAACTAGGCTGCGCTGATCAAATATGAATCAATATTATGTTACGTTAATGCCTATTTCATTCATCTTGTAGTGTATGGTTTAGCTGTAAAATGAGAACGTTTGTGACGCCGCTGCCATTGTGAAATCTGGTGAAGGAACGCCAAGTTCCGGTCACATGACCAGAGCGCATCCAATAGGAACGCTCTCTCTCTGAAATGACCTGTGATTCGTCAAAGTCTCCCGTCACGGGCTAGATGTTCTAAAGCCTGAAATCAGAGCCATGAGGAGGTGCAGAAGTCTAGTTATCTCTCAGAACACTTGAATTACAATATGCTGAAAGGTTATTATGGAATTTTTGCCCAATGATGCCAAAACATATACTGCCTACTGCCACTTTAAGAGCATGTTACTTTAACCTACTGGTGATGTGTTTTAATATTTGTTATTTTTACTCTCCATCAGTGCTGCTCAGAGTCAAACAACACTGGAGTCCAAACTGGAGGCCCTGCAGTGCCACTTCACCTGGGATCTGGACCCCAGCAGGAACAAACTTCTCCGTTTCCGTGACCAGCTGGAGGACATTGGCACAGAGGAGGGAAACAGCTGGCTGGGTCACATTTACAACCTGCGGGGGTTCATTCAATACAAGCTGGGGTTGACTGAAGACACCCAGAGCTTGTTCAACAAGGCTGCAAAGGCCTTCCTCCAGATGAGAAGTGAAGATGAGGGTCCCTGGTTAGTGGTGAACTACGGGAACCTGGCTTGGCTGAACCACCACCTGGGAGACCAAGCAGAGAGTCAGGCTTACCTGACAAAGATCGACGCCCTGATGAATAAATATCCATCTCCATCCCAGGACGAGCTCCATCCAGAGATCTACGCTGAAAAAGCCTGGACCCTGATGAATTTCAGCACAGACAAACAGCTGGCTGCAGATTACTTCCAGAGAGCCATCAAGATGCAGCCGGACATGGTGGAGTGGAACACCAGCCACGTCTTAGTGTTAGCGAGAGCTTTTAAACACAGCAACACGGGGCTGGAGGCTGACATGTTGGAGAAAGTGAGAATCGCCAAGGAACAGGATCCAGAGAACTTGTACCTCGCTGCTTACTACCTTGAGCAATGTGCTAAGAAAGGAGAGAGAATTGAAGATGAAGCACGAGAGTTAGCCAGAAAGGTTTTGAGAAATCCCGTCAGCAGCTACAGTGGTATGAAACCATTAATAAGGGTTTACAGTCATTATGTTGCTATTGATGAGGCCATTGAATTGGCAGACGAGGCTCTGGAAAACCATCCAGATGAGCGTTATCTGAAGAGATGTGCTGCACTCTGTTACAAATGGAAGATCATTAATTTTAGAGAAAGTCGCCCAAAGCAAAGCATGATAGACAGAGCAATCAGTCTCCATGAGGAGGTGATTTCTCTTTACCCTCATTCTCGATTTGTGAAGGAAATAGACCTCGCAAATATGTACGCAAAATCCAATCCCGGCCAGGCTAAAGCTGAGCAGATGTATCAGGAAATGCTAGAAAGGGATCTGGAACCTCCAGAGAAGCAGGTCCTTTACAACCACTACGCAAAATATTTAAGCTTCGATCGAAAGGAGCACGAAAGTTCTATACGATATCACATGAAGGCGGCAGAGATACCACAACAATCCTTCTTTCATGGGAACAGCATCACAACTCTGAAGAAGATTACAGCCAAAGGCAGGAACCGAATGTGTAGAGAAATAGAGGAGTTTCTGGAAAACCTGCAAGAGCCATAGTGTTTTGAACATCACTGGTTTCAGATTGAGCTGTTTCCTTTAAAGGCAGGTTTCAACAAGTGTCTGCACGTTTTTAGACTTAAGTACATTTAATGGAAGACAAAAGCTTTTTTTTAAAACTATGTAAAAATCTACACATTTGCTCTGAAAAACTGTCAGCAGTAGTACACTCAATCTGTACTAAACAGGCTGAATCATTCAATAACACTAGTCCTTTAAATAACATCCACTGTGGACATGTTCAAATGTTATTACTATAGTTCAGTATCACATGATTTATTAAAATAGATTTTGATCAGTGTTGATTTTCATAACTTACATGTAATCACTGTGTTTATTATATTCCTGTTGTGTTGATTGTTTTTTTTCCATAGCACTGTATTTTAAGTTTATATAAGAACTCCACTATATGTAATTTGAATGTCTGTAAGCTTTGGAGTAGTGAAATATAAAACTCTCTGATAATGTTATAGATAATTTGATGTAACCTGAATATTATTGCCAGATGCAACTGATTGTATGTATAAAGTATGTCAAGCTGTGTCTCAGTTGTACACAATAGCCTACTAATACTAATAAATATACATTATGTACACTAAGAAATCTTTAAGTTGTTTTGTTTTGGTGGTTATTATACGAGAAATTCATGTAGGCTTCACTATCTTGCAGTACTGTACTACACAGGGCGCTGATGGACGTTAATCAAAATACAGCTTTCAACTTGTAAGTCAACATGGATGAACATCGCACACATACAGTTGTATAACTCCAAGGTGACATGTGAACAGGTGACAAATGATCAAATACGAGCCTTTGTGTCAAAGTGTTTCCCTGTCAGTGTGAAGTGGTAACCCAACAGTAACCTGGTTACACCAGTAGGTAACAGCAGAGTCATAATGCAGGTGTGTCCAGGTAACTGATGGCTCTTCATACCCGCTGCTCAGTGTGTCCACATATAGGCTACTACATATATAAATGCTTATAAATATAAAATAATGCACATGTCACCTTAACATCTGATAAGATGTTGCAGCCATAAAGAATATGGCATCTTGGGTTTGAATATTATATATCTGATATATAATATATATACTATATATCAGTGTGGCATCATATTCCCCAAGAAGAAATACAACTTTCTAACTTTCAATCAACATAAGAAAAAATATCATGATAAATTTGATGAGTCATGTTAAAGAAGTTAAACACATAATCCAGGCTAAATTAACACAGTTCAAGCTGCCAAATGCAGTAAAAACAGCTGCGTAGAAGAAAAAAATGCCGGCGTGTTAATGAGTAAATTAACAGACTTATTAATTTAACGGAACACTCAAAAGTTAGATATACTCGTCTTGATATAAATAGATTTTAGTTGTATAATGGTTGACTGGATTACACCTAATCATGCCCAGTACTAACAACATGGCGTCTATGACTAATTCAACCTTCTTTCAGATGTGTCCTCCGTCTCCGGCGGTGTGAAACGGACTCAAGAGGAAGTTAAAAAATAAGAATGAAAATATAATTAAAAGCGGTAAACACCCACAGCATAAATCCAGCTGTCCTTCCTGCATCTGTCAGTTTAAACTGTGTTGTTTTTAGTCTGGATTATGCCAAATCCTGCTTCGTAGTACAGAGGCCTGTAGGCCTGTACTACGAAGCAGGATTTGTGGTTAGTGAGGTAACTTCAGGGTTTAACCCTTCAGGGTTTTCAGTCCTACGAAGGTGGATCACTTCTTACCGGGGTAGATCACCATGGTAACTGATGCTGAACACCTAACCTGCTCCAGAGAGAGGTTATGTTCCAGATAAGAGATCAACTCGTATAAAAGCACCTCCTACTGACCAATCAGAGCTCAGTGCGGTGATGTATGATGATATTACACACATATGAAGAAGTTACAGTCATAATCCAGACTAAAAACAACACAGTTTAAACTGACAGATGCAGGAAGGACAGCTGGATTTATGCTGTGGGTGTTTAACGCTTTGAATAATATTTTCATACTCATTTTTGAACTTCCTCTTGAGTCCGTTTCACACCGCCGGAGATGGAGGACACAGCTGAAAGAAGGGTCAAATAGTCATACACGCCTAAGTGCTCCCTGTCGCCTCTCGGTCGAGCTCATCCATCATTTGAGAGCCAATCATCTTGCGTATCGCTACCAAGATTCGACCAAGATTTGACCAATCGGAGGCCGCCCTGCTACCAAGAATGGCGACAGCCAATCACCGTCCGTTGCGTCTACCAAGATTTGACCAGTCACACTCGCTATCGCTACCAAGATTGACGCCGGAAGCCACGCCCCTAGAAATCAACGTCAGGTCCCTCCCTTCAACGGAAAGTCAAGTCCTTCACCAGAATTTGTTTTCGACCCGATGTCTTTCGCTATATTTTGGGTAAGTTCATCGACATTTTCACATTATATCATATCAACCATTTATTGAAAATATGTGGTTTACATTGGTGGCGAGCCAGCACGATAGCAAGCTAATGTCATATCCACGTAACCTGGCTATCTCACACTAGTTGAAGTCGCGAACGATTCTCCATTCATAACCAACTGACGTCAGCTGATATGACACTATGCTTTATTTTAGGCAGCTGACAACACTAGTGTGTTAGCCTGTCTGTTTACATAGCACATTATGTAGCCCTACAGTTAATAACGGGCTGGCTATTTGGTAATAACACTGACGTTAACGTTAATCAATAGTACAAGACAGAAAATACGTAGTCCACAGTTTACCAACGTAATCTATGTTTCCACTCTTTATGTGTGGATCAGTCTATGTATTTGGTATTTTGCTGAGTATGCTAATTTAGCCCCTGTGTATATGAATTGTTTCAGAATGTTATAGTGTTAAGTTACAGGTTGTAAAGCAGTTGAGAATAAGACATGTAATGCATAGGTCCAGTAACTAGTTTTAAAAAATTAAATTGTTTACAGATTCTGTATAGTAAGTACATTATTAGAAAACACTGTATCACAGACAGACAGAGGCAACAACATATTGCATAACCTCTTTTGCATGAGAAGTAATGGACACAGAGTGTAATTTATGTTAGTTTAGCTAGATTGGAGATCAGGATACAAGGATATAATACGAGGATACAAAGGCTTTATTGTCATATGCATAAATAAACAAGTTATCAATGCAATGACATTCTTAGTTTGCTGGATCACTATTCTGTAGTGAAATATACTAAAAGTAAATATGAAATTAAGAAAGAAGAAAGAAATTATAATATAACATATAGCAGGCCATAATTTTACAATATAAGAGGACAGACCAAGCATATTCTCACTGTGTTTTTTTTTTTTCCCCCAATCATACAGAATGGAGCCTAAATTTAGGAGGAGGGGGGATGGCCATGCTAGCCTCTTTGACACAGAGGAAGCAAAACGAATTAAGAGGGAGAACAGGCCATGGGTGCGGGCTCTGTCGCCTGAGAGGGTGAAAGAGTCTGCGAAGATGGCTGTTCTGCGTCGCGGTGGAGACCCGGAGAATATGCAGCATCTCCTGGGCCAACATCAGATGCAGTTTGGGATATTCAGGGGCCAAACTTTTCAATGGGTGGCAGAAAATGCGTTGGGGTATGCGGGTTATGTGGTGGCATCAATGTCAGAGGAGTCAGGAAACTCTGATTCACACAACAACCTCGTCAACAAAAGAGCCTTCCAAGGGTACATCTCACATTATCCGGCAGGCCGTTATGCCATCCAGGTCAAGCGGGAGGTGAGATCCGCTAGAAGCCAGAGCCAACCTGCCACTGCTGCTGCTGCCACCTCCACACAGCCGCCCTCCAGCTCACCACGGCCCTCAGCCTCTTCACGAGCTGCAACCACCACACAGCCGCCCTCCAGCTCACCACGGCCTTCAGCCGCTTCACGAGCTGCAACCACCACACAGCCGCCCTCCAGCTCACCACGGCCCTCAGCCTCTTCGCGAGCTGCCACCTCCACACAGCTGCCCTCCACCTCACCACGGCCCTCAGCCTCTTCGCGAGCTGCAACAACCACACAGCTGCCCTCCACCTCACCACGGCCCTCAGCCTCTTTGCGAGCAGGCCATCTCCACCTCAAAAATCACCTTCGTCAGCCCAGAGAGCCTGCCTCCTGCAGTTGAAAGGAAAGGCAGACCCTGTATGCCTAACAGCAGTGTGGCAAATCCCCACATCTTTGTTTTGCCCCCTAATACTGCAGGGATGGCCCAGCTAAAACAAAGACTGAACATAACTCCATCTGCTGGTCTTAGGCCGCCCTTCTTTGCAGCTCTCGAGCCGCCTCTCCAGGCAGCTCCCCAACCTCTCAGACCTCTCCTGCTTGTGCCCAGACCTCTCCTGTGTGCAGCCCAACCTCACCTGCCTGCACCACAACCTCTCTTGCCTGCCTTCCAATCTGTGATTCCTGCAGGTTCTTCCCTGACAGATGTGCCTTACACCACTCAAAATTACCACAAGAGGAAAAGACAGGAGGAGGAACAGAGTGGCAAAAGGAAGAGGAAATACTCCAGGAAGAGTGACGCCGTCACCTGCAAGCAGTGTCAGAGGGAGTGGGACCCTGCCACCCACCAACAGTACTTTGGGAATTGGTACTGCCAGGCCACAGCCACCGTGATTCTGGCTGAGTGGAGGGCTGCACTTGAAGCCTGGGAATATGGCACAAAAAAAGATACTCGACCCTGATAACTCTGTTCACATTAGCCTATATTGTATTGTATTATATACTATTTCATATACTGTATTGTATTCTAGTAATATAGTATTAATAATAATCTATTATATTCTATTATACGATACTATATTCTATTCTATTCTATTACATGGTATTATATTATATTATATGGTATTATATTATATTATATTTTATTATATTGCATTATATTATATATATATTATTCTATTAACAATAGTATTTATAATATATATTTTTTATTGTATTATATATATATATATATATATATATTCTGTTCTATTTTGTTCCATTACATTGTATTCCTGTTGATTTTATTGTTGATAAATGTATATACCACTGATTGCACTGATTTTATTACTGTACTGTTTTTTAAAATTTGTTTATAATAAATATGTTATTAAGATGACTCAATACAAGTGTTCTTTTTCATTCAAATACAATGTATAGCATACCACTGAATTATATTATATACAGTAAATATATATATACTCTTCTAGTAATAATAGTATTAATAATAATCTATTTTATTAGCCTATATTATATTAAATTATATTATAATATTATATATAAACTATTCTGTCCTGTTCCTAAATGATAGGCTATTAATTAATCACAATGGCAAGTGTATAAAGTTAATAGTCAATGCTTGTGATAAACAAAATATTGTAATATTTACATACAGCACACACTGCTTAATTTCTACCATAGATTAAGCACAACAGACAATATTAACACACCGTTTGAACCGCCTTAATAATAAAGCCAATTACATCTTTCATATCATTACAACGCGGGATACGAGGCGATGATCATCAGCCGTGTTTTGGTAGCGCGTTAATGTTAATATTTACAGCATTAATAGCTCGACGATCTGCGATAATAAAGCCAATAGGAAATAGCGATAACAATGATAAATGACCGTCATTATAACGGCAACGATAAAAGATCCACCTTAGAACCATCTATTCATGTGTGTTTGCTAAATATTAATGGCATGAGGTTTGGGTGAGACGGGTTTCGAGGCGAGGATCATCAGACATATTCTGGTAGTGTGTTACTATTTTTAGCAACCGTAGCACGACCAACCGGCTATTTCCTAAGTGTTAGTACTGGGCATAATTAGGTGTAATCCAGGATTCCATTACACAAAGAAAAGTTATTTATTTAGACTATTTAGACGACTATATCTGACTTTTGAGTGTTCCGTTAAATTAATAAATCTGTTCATTTACGCATTCATACATCAGGAGTTTTTTCTGCTGGTGCTGGTCTTCCTGCATTTGGCAGATTCAACTGTGTTACTTTAAATCTGGATTATGTGTTTAACTTCTTCGTATTTGTCTAATATAGTTTGCTCTTTCTTTGTAAAATGTGCCGCTCTGTCTGTCTGCTGACAGTAGACTTGTCCATGCCTGTGATTGGCCAGATGCTGCAAAAACCTCCCTGTTCATGTGAATGTGCTCATAACCAGATGGAGAAACCCTGGGTTGGTTTAAGGAGTTGATAACCACCTTCGTAGGACCGCTTAGTGGGATCTCATTTGTTAGGGTTAGGAAAGCCAGATAACGAGAAGATACCCTGGGTATATTGAACTCGCTTCGTAGTACAGACCTCTGGTGTAGCTGAGCAGCGTCTGTCTCTTTGAGCTCCGCCATTGCTAACTACAGCAACATACCCGGGAAATGTTCCGTCCTACGTGGTTTACGTAAATTGCGCAGTTTGTAAACGTAAGTAGCTGCTCCAATTTAACTCATTTATAATGTTACAAGGTTCATTTATTTGCCATTTTACAATGCAGGTTTGCACAATGAAATGTAAGAATAAACAGTAGATTAAAATAAATTAAATTAGAATAAAATAAACTTAAAAATCAAATGTTTTAACGGTTAAAAGTATCCGTCTAATGAAATTAAAAGATAAAAAAATACGACTGCATAACAGTATGTCCACGGTGACAGGTGAACAAGTGAAAAATAAAAATGATATGAGTTTTTATGTCAGTGTGAGAGGTGATAACCAAACAGTAACCAGGTGACACCAGTGGGAGGCAGCTGAGCGTCATAATTAATTACACTTTGCACTTTGTTCACTGTGTTATGTTCTATGTTTGTGACTGTTTTTGTATGTCTGTGTTTGCACCTTGGTTCGTGAGCAACGACACTTCGTTTTAACCGTGTACTTTGTATGTGTAAAAATTACAATAAAGTTGAACTTGACTTGATAATGCAGGTGTCTCTCCGTCTCCAACCACTGTCACAGCTCTTCATGGACACTGCAGATGGCCGCTGCTCAAAGTCTACATATACATATACTCTATAAATGTGTTTAAGATGATGCACATGACATCATAATATTTCTATTTGATGAGAAAGTGCAGCTATAAAAATGAGGTTTCTTGGGTTTGATATTTCACTCAGTGTGGCATCTATAGGTTATTATATCTTCAATAATAAAAAAAACTGTGTCTAACCATAAATCAACTTCAGAGCAAGTATTATGACATTTTATGAGTCATGGTTTAGTTTCTTCATATGTGGAATACGCTTCCATGGACTTCTAACCCCCAAAAGGCACAACTAGACCACACTGTCAACCATCATACCAAATTTGAAGTTCCTAAGTTTAATAGTTTCTGAGTTCTGCTAAAACCATAAATCAACTTAAAAGCAAATATTATGACAACATTTTATGAGTCTTGGTTTAGTTTCTTCATATGTGGCTGTAGGTTTCCATTCCTAGAAAACGAAAGTCAAGGTGAAGACAGAACACAAGACTTAATAAATGTGGGAGGTTAACCAGATAACAATACTGAAATCACTTGTTGGCCAACGTTGTGCGTCCTGGATATTCATGGGTGGGTGGGTGGGGGGGGGGGGGGGCAATTGGAATAAGATTATAAAGTGTAGTAGCCCATGTGACCTTTAGGATTTATGTATATTGTAATTACTGTAACATATTTTCATTTCTGTTTAATTAGGCTACTATTTTTTTATTTACTTGCATAATAATTTGATGGTATTGTCTACTGCCTATTTGCTGCAGAGACTGACCATTTTATTAATATGTTTGTTATGAAAACCTCAATGAAAATAGATAATACATAAAAATGTGTTCTTCAAGAAGAAACAAATTGTTTCTAACTTTCAATGTCAGAAAAACCATAATCACAAAATCTGATGAGTCATGTTTTAGTTT
This sequence comes from Sebastes umbrosus, assembly GCF_015220745.1. Taxonomy (NCBI): domain Eukaryota; kingdom Metazoa; phylum Chordata; class Actinopteri; order Perciformes; family Sebastidae; genus Sebastes; species Sebastes umbrosus. The sequence goes on from NC_051273.1 coordinate 29,820,859, forward strand.
ATTCAGATATGGCTGTAGGTTTCCATTCCTGGAAAACGACAGGTCAAGGTGCATTAAGACTGATCACAAGACTTTACCTGCAAATGCCCCTCCTCTTCGCTTCACTTCGACTTCAGTGAGAGCATTTAAAGCTGCGTCCTCAACAACATCACATCATTTACAACAAAGCAGAAGTTGGACATCACTGACTTTATACCAGCGAACCCAAATCCAGCATCAAGAGCAAAAACCAGCCCAATATTTAGAGAACTACTGAGTCGAGGAAACAGCTGAATGATGAGGTGAGTAGCTGCTTCTGCATTTCATATCATTGTTGGAGTAAATAATATAGGCTTCTTACTTTTCTCTCTTGTTTCTTGTTCTTTTCCTTTCTTCATTCGTCCCTTTCAGCTAGGGCCACATGCATTTTAAAAATGGTATTTTCTTTCTTATTCTTAACAATTATTATAAATCGATTGTTTTATGAAAGTTTCATCCCATCTCCAGTATTATAATTCTGGTGGAGAAATGCTAAATGTTGTTGTTATTACTATCCTATTATCTTTGAAACCATTTCATCCTTCTTGTCTTCATTGCTTTACTCTGTCTCACACCATTTCTGTCATTTTCTTCCTTCCTACCGTCCTTACTTGCCTCCTCCTTCCTTATCTCTTTCAGCCATATTTTTCTTATCTCTTGCCTTATCCCCTTCTGTACTTTCTTCCTCCCCTCTATCCTCCCCTCCTTCATTTTCTCCTCCTGCCTCACTCTGTTTCTTCCTTTATTTATTTATTCACTGCATACATAATTCCCCTTTGTGTTTTCTTTCATCCTTTGTTCCTTCCTGTCCTCCATGTTTTTATCCTCTCTGTTACTTCTTCTCTTATCCATTCCTTCCCTCATTTCCTTACCCATTTCCTTCCTTTCCATCCACTAATTTTCTTTCGTTTGTCCTCTGTTCCCATTTCAAGTTTTACTTCTATACCTACTTTCTTTTTCTTATTATCTTTAAGCCAACTTTTATCTTTCCAGCCGTCTGTTGGGCCATATTCTTTTCCTTCCTATCCTCTCTTCTTTCATTACTCCTTCCTTATTTCCTTCCTATCCTCTAATACTCTTTAATCCATTTCCACCCCCTCCAATCCTTCCTTCCTTTCTTCCTTATTTCCTTGCTGTCTATTAAATCAAATCCTGTTTATTTATCACATACTGTATACAACCATACACAGTACAACGTGTAGTGAAGTTATTTTGTGTTCCAGCTCCAGAAGGCAACTAACAAATAGAAAAGAAAATCTTTCCCTCCTTATTTCCTTCCTGTCCATTCAATGCTCCTAACTCCATTTCTATGTTCCTCCCTTCCTCCACATGAGATGAACAGTGGTTATACAAACATAGCACACGTACATTAAAGCTGAAGTAGGAGAGATTGGAGCAAATATGATTAAAAAAAGTTATTTTTATAAAACTAGACTATATCGTGACAGTAGTACATCAGACAGGTAACCTGAACAAAATCATGTGCCTCTGTGTCCTCCGGTGCTCCTAACGGGGTCTGCAAGATTTCACAGACTGGAGGAAAAAAAGCAGTCAAAGCTGATCTGAGGTCTGATATCCATCTACTGTCAATCACTCGCAAACTCCGACCAAACGGTCAAACTGCAGCGCTGATCAAATATGAATCAATATTATGTTACGTTAATGCCTATTTCATTCATCTTGTAGTGCACGATTTAGCTGTAAAATGAGAAAGTTTGTGACGCCGTTGCCATTGTGAAATCTGGTGAAGGAACGCCAAGCTCCGGTCACATGACCGGAGCGCATCCAATAGGAATGCTCTCTCAATGAAATGACCTGTGATTTGTCAAAGTCTCCTGTCAGGAGCTAGATTTTTTAAAGCCTGAAAACAGAGCCATGAGGAGGTGCAGAAGTCTAGTTATCTCTCAGAACACTTGAATTACAATATGCTGAAAGGTTATTGTGGAATTTTTGCGCAATGATGCCAAAAATATACTGCCTACTGACACTTTAAGAGCATGTTACTTTAACCTACTGGTGATGTGTTTTAATATTTGTTATTTTTACTCTCCATCAGTGCTGCTCAGAGTCAAACAACACTGGTGTCCAAACTGGAGGCCCTGCAGTGCCACTTCACCTGGGATCTGGACCCCAGCAGGAACAAACTTCTCCGTTTCCGTGACCGGGTGGAGGACATCGGCACAGAGGAGGGAAACAGCTGGCTGGGTCACATTTACAACCTGCGGGGGTTCGTTCAATACAAGCTGGGGTTGACTCAAGACGCCCAGAGTTTGTTCAACAAGGCTGCAGAGGCCTTCCGCCAGATGAGAAGAGCAGATGAGGGTCCCTGGTTAGTGGTGAACTACGGGAACCTGGCTTGGCTGAACCACCACCTGGGAGACCAAGCAGAGAGTCAGGCTTACCTGACAAAGATCGACGCCCTGAAGAATAAATACCCATCTCCATCCCAGGACGAGCTCCATCCAGAGATCTACGCTGAAAAAGCCTGGACCCTGATGAAGTTCAGCACAGACAAAACGCTGGCTGCAGATTACTTCCAGAGAGCCATCAAGATGCAGCCGGACATGGTGGAGTGGAACACCAGCCACGTCTTAGTGTTAGCGAGAGCTTTTACACACAGCAACACGGGGCTGGAGGCTGACGTGTTGGAGAAAGTGAGAATCGCCAAGGAACAGGATCCAGAGAACTTGTACCTCGCTGCTTACTACCTTGAGCAATGTGGTAAGAAAGGAGAGAGAATTGAAGATGAAGCACGAGAGTTAGCCAGAAAGGTTTTGAGAAATCCCGTCAGCAGCTACAGTGGTATAAAAAAATTAATAAGGGTTTACAGAAACTATGTTTCTATTGATGAGGCCATTGAATTGGCAGACGAGGCTCTGGAAAACCATCCAGATGAGAGTTATCTGAAGAGATGTGCTGCACTCTGTTACAAATGGAAGATCATGTGTTTTAGTGACAATCGCCCAAAGCAAAGCATGATAGACAGAGCAATCACTCTCCATGAGGAGGTGATTTCTCTTTACCCTCATTCTTCATTTGTGAAGGAAATAGACCTCGCAAATATATATGCGAAATCCAATCACGGCCAGGCTAAAGCTGAGCAGATGTATCAGGAACTGCTAGAAAGGGATCTGGAACCTCCAGAGAAGCAGGTCCTTTACAACCACTACGCAAAATATTTATACTACGTTCAACGGGAGCCCCAAAGTTCAATACGATATCACATGAAGGCGGCAGCCATACCGCATCAATCCTTCTATCGTGGGAACAGCATCACAACTCTGAAGAAGATTAAAGACAAAAACAGGAACCCAATGTGTACAGAAATAGAGGAGTTTCTGGAAAACCTGCAAGAGCCATAGTGTTTTGAACATCACTGGTTCTGAATCCAAATTTTTTTTTAGGTATTTCATTACCTAAAAAATCTGTACGGACTTATTGATTGAGCTGTATCCTTTAAAGGCAGGTTTCAATAAGTGTCTGCAAGTTTTTAGACTTAAGTACATTTAATGGAAGACAAAAGCTTTTTTTTAAAACTATCTAAAAATCTACTCATTTGCTCTGAAAAACTGTCAGCAGTAGTACTCTCAATTTGTACTAAACTGGCTGAATCATTCAATAACACTAGTCCTTTAAATAACATCCACTGTGGACATGTTCAAATGTTATTACTATAGTTCAGTATCACATGATTTATTAAAATAGATTTTGATCAGTGTTGATTTTCATAACTTACATGTAATCACTGTGTTTATTATATTCCTGTTGTGTTGATTGTTTTTTTTCCATAGCACTGTATTTTAAGTTTATATAAGAACTCCACTATATGTAATTTGAATGTCTGTAAGCTTTGGAGTAGTGAAATGTAAAACTCTCTGATAATGTTATAGATAATTTGATGTAACTTGAATATTATTGCCAGATGCAACTGATTGTATGTATAAAGTATGTCAAGCTATGTCTCAGTTGTACACAATAGCCTATTAATACTAATAAATATACATTATGTACACTAAGAAATCTTAAAGTTGTTTTGTTTTGGTGGTTATTATACAAGAAATTCATGTAGGCTTCACTATCTTGCAGTACTGTACTACACAGGGCGCTGATGGACGTTAATCAAAATACAACTTTCAACTTGTAAGTCAACATGGATGAACATCGCCCACATGCAGTTGTACAACTCCAAGGTGACATGTGAACAGGTGACAAATGATCAAATACGAGCCTTTGTGTCAAAGTGTTTCCCTGTCAGTGTGAAGTGGTAACCTAACAGTAACCTGGTTACACCAGTAGGTAACAGCAGAGTCATAATGCAGGTGTGTCCAGGTAACTGATGGCTCTTCATACCCGCTGCTCAGTGTGTCCACATATAGACTACTAAATATATAAATGCATATAAATATAAAATAATGCACATGTCACCTTAACATTTGATAAGATGTTGCAGCCATAAAGAATAAGGCATCTTGGGTTTGAATGTTTCACTCAGTGTGGCATCATATTCCTCAAGAAGAAATACAACTTTCTAACTTTAAATCAACTTAAAAGAAATTATAATCACAAAATTTGATGAGTCATGTTTTAGTTTATTCAGATGTGGCTGTAAGTTTCCATTCCTGGGAAAAGAAAGTCAAGGCCATTAAGACTAAACAATAGGCTTTACACGCAAATGCCCCTCCTCTACAGTCTGCTTCAGTGAGAGCATTTAAAGCTGCATCCTCAACAACATCACATCATTTACGACAAAGCAGAAGTTGGACATCACTGACTTTATACCAGCGAACCCAAATCCAGCATCAAGAGCAAAAACCAGCCCAATATTTACAGAACTACTGAGTCAAGGAAACAGTTGAATGATGAGGTGAGGAAAGCTGCTCCTGCATTTCATATCATTGTTGGAGTAAATAATGTAGGCTTCTTACTTTTCTCTCTTGTTTCTTGTTCTTTTCCTTTCTTCATTCTTCCCTTTCAGCTAGGACCACATGAATTTTAAAAATTGTATTTTCTTTCTTATTCTTAACAATTATTATAAATCAATTGTTTTCTGAAAGTGTCATCCCATCTCCAGTATTATAATTCTGGTTGAGAAATGCTAAATGTTGTCGTTATTATTATCCTATTATCTTTAAACCATTTCATTCTTCCTGTCTTCCTTGCTTTCCTCTGTTTCTCATACTTTTTTTATCATTTTCTTCCTACCTTCCTTACTTGCCTCCTCCTTCCTTACCTCTTTCAGCCATCTTTTTCTTATTTCTTGCCTTATTCCCTTCTGTATTTTCTTCTTCCCCTCCTTCTTTTTCTCCTCCTGCCTCACTCTGTTTCTTCCTTTATTTATTTATTCATTGCATACCTCTTTCCCCTGTGTTTTCTTTCATCCTTTGTTCCTTCTTGTCCTCTCTGTTACTTCTTCTCTTATCCATTCCTTCCCTCATTTCCTTACCCATTTCTTTCCTTTCCATCCACTAATTTTCCATACTGTATACAACCATACACAGTACAACGTGTAGTGAAATTATTTTGTGTTCCAGCTCCAGAAGGCCACTAACAAATAGAAAAGGAAATCATTCCCTCATTATTTCCTTCCTGTCCATTCAATGCTCCTAACTCCATTTCTATGTTCCTCCCTTCCTCCATAAGAGATGAACAATGGTTATCCAAACATAGCACACGTACATTAAAGCTGAAGTAGGAGAGATTAGAGCAAATATGATTAAAAAAAGTTATTTTTATAAAACGTGACTATATCGTGACAGTAGTACATCAGACAGGTAACCTGAACAAAATCATGTGCCTCTGTGTCCTCCGGTGCTCCTAACGGCATCTGCAAGATTTTACAGACCGGAGGAAAACAAGCACTAAGATCTGATCTGAGGTCTGCTATCCCACTCTTAACCGGAATAAGTTGACTTTACTAGAAATTTGCATGGAAACCGGTTGCACTAAACCAGTTAAGTTTTGACATAATGTCAAACTAAATAGGTTGAGTTGAATCAACTTAGAACCTTATTTTCACGAGTAGACATAACTAAGCTAACATTAGTAGTCTTTACTCAAAAACTTATGTTATATGAAATTATTATTTTAAGTTATTCATTGCTACTTAAAGTCATTTGTCAATACAACTAATGTTTTTTCTTCTAATTAAATTTTTTGTACTATTGTGGTTTTGAGATTTTATTTTTTTTAAATAAATTGCATTGAAGGGAAGAAATGAAACAATACATTTCAATTTGCCAGAGTATTTTATTGACAACAAAAAACAATTAACATTATCTGCTATATCCATGTGAATGACTGGATACATATAGACAGGCATTAAAACTGTATAAAAGGTTGAGCTGACTCTGCATCTAAGACCTAAACATTATATACAAGCATACATACTGTACATATAGTGTTCACATATTCATTATGCTACAGAACTATCATCCTCATAACAATAGACACACACCAGAATGTAAATATTTATACTTCGACAGATACAGGTAGACAACAAAAAGGCACAGCTCAAACGTTTTTTATATGGGAGCACCTTATGGATTTTGTGTATGTGTGTGGGTGCGTGCGTTTTTGTGGCCTCCTTTGAGACCACTTCACATATACTGACATATATTGACTGCGGCTGCATGGCACGCCGTGAAAAAAAAAAGGCTTCTCACAGTAGACTTAACATAGCATTTCTTTACATTGATGGTTCTTCAAGGTTTATAACCTTGATTTGAGTTCACTGTGGCCCAATGTGAGAGGTACCTGTTGGATGAACTGGAATGTGAACTTCATAGACTTGTGGTAGTTGAGATGCAGTGCATATGAAAGTCCAAACAGAAGGCACATTGCTTTAGGGAGGTCTTTAATGTTGTCCATCACAACTTCTCCCTCAATGATGACCTTCAGAGAGGCTGGACTGAGATGCAGGGAAGATGCAACCGCAGCACCTTCAGGCTCAACCTGGAGGATTCCAATCTCAATGTGGTGGAATGAGTCATCATCATCAGCGTCCTTCATAAACGATATAAACATAAGAGCACAATTATGACATTTCTCATTTAATAGCCATCAGTAATGTTAAGCAATGTAGCCTAGTCACAAGAGAGGAACACACATGAGGAAAGGTGTGAATTGGTTATGACTGCTGGAGTAGATTACACAAACACACAAATCACCCAACTCTGGTCCTTTTAGATACATATAAGACTGCATGAGGTTACTTACAAAGCCTACTCTGTAGAAGTCTGTGGGGTTGTCACCAAGGACAATGGGAAGCCCTCTGAGCACCAATGTCCGAACAGCAGTTGGCTCTGTAGTCTTTTGGGGAGTAAAATGACAACATGTTACATAGCTAGAATGACAAGAAATGAATGGTTATCAGAAAGTAGAGATGCCCTGCCGATTCAGATTTTCTTTCTAAGAACTATAATTGACAGCATTTTTTTCACCACCGCCCCGGAACCATCCCGAAAAATAATGTCAACCGTCCAAAAGTCAGTGTACACTATCAGATATTCTAAATGTTTTCCTTTTCCTTTGTTATTGTCATCTATAGTGGTTATTTGCATAAAAATACACAATTCAAATGATTAGGAAATAAATAAATATTTGCTTTGATTAAAAATGATTCTTGGCATTAGTTCTGATTCTATATTATAAGCTGCTTAGAAAAGTGAAACAGGTCACATTTCTCTCTCTATTATCTATTTTATATTGCTCTCCTTTAAACAACTAGATTTATTCAAGTGTCTCACCAAAAACGACATTTTACAAGATTGCATTTGAACACGTGTGCAAATGCAATCTTGTGTAATCTGTGTTTTCTGTTTAAAAAGTTGGCTACAAATGTAGATAGCAAGTACTACTAACCCATCTTAGAAGTGGTGACGTCCGGTTACGTCTCCAGTCTGACATGGAGTTCACAGTTGATGTGCAAGTGGTTTGTTTACATGACGTTGAACAGAAGTGCATATTTAACGCATTCAGGATGGACAGAGAGCGTCTGATGCCACGCGATAGTCGGGTGCTCACATCCAGTTAGGACACGGTGTAACAAAAACCAGTATGCAAAAGGTAATAAAGGAGTGTATGTTGAAGGACATGTAATTTACTTTTGTTTTTGGTATTAACTACTACATTTCTGGTATTGTGACATCCCTTATTGCACAACTAATACAGTAGCACTTTCTGTGACATGTTGTCATTACACAAGCTGTGAAAACAATGCATAATGTGTATGAACCAACCTTGGTCTGTTGTAAAAGCTGTGTCAACTGCTGCCCAACGTTCCTGCTATAAATGTAGAACAATCACTCATAACTCACTCAGACAAATGACGTCTTTGATGACGTCCGAAGCCTCGCTGCCCGGCCGCGTCACTGGTTCAGGAAGTGGTTCAGATCTTCACTGGTTGAATCAATGCCACTTTCCAGAAGTGAAACAGAACACTAATATTACCCCTCCTACCATTATTATATTATATCACACTACAATACAATACAATTATTGACCAAAGGATTGGTTTATACACTTAAGATGAATCAAACAATTACAATTTATTATACATGTATGTTATATACTCATAATATACTTACTAGAAAATATACATTATATTATATATTATATAGATATAAATGGATTACATGGTAATATATATTTCTTTCATTACTTATAATCATTCCCAACAGCCTTTACTGGCGCAAAATACAGTATATCACAGATCTGTGGTCCCAGTAGACCACAACCAGCACTGCTCCCAGTAGACCACTTACACTTACACACCAAAAACTGACAATAACCTGATATTTTTAGGTGGTATTTCTTTCATTTATTCATTCATTCATTCATTCATTCTCACTGTGCAATATCATAGTCTGTTTATTGTCAATACTGTATATACTGCTCCTATTTTTATACTTCCTTCTATTTAAGTGGTTCATATTTTGTTACACTTTGTTTAGCTCTTTTTTTACTGTGTTAGCTGATGCATCTTGTTTTCTGCACTATCCCCTTTGCTGCTGTACACTGCACATTTCCCCCTCGGGATTAATAAAGGAATATCTTATTTTATCTCATCTTATCTTATCACATGGTTAAGATCATATCTGCCTATTTTACACTCTTTGACCACCAGGTGGTTTCGTGTGCACATGAAGCCTCGAGAAATGAACCCTTTTCCGAACCAATTTGCTGGAAAGCTTCAAAGCTTCATGAGGCTTCAGCTCGCAATCACTACTAAAGGGAAAATGTAAATGATGTAACTCATATCAAACCCGACGTTCAGGAATTATCAGCCTCATGTGACTGAATGGAAATGAGGATAAATGATGTAAAAGGTGTTTGTTGCTGACAGACAGACTCTCCTTCTCTCTCTGACTTCAATAGTATCATAAATAAAAGTTAACGGGAAATAACAGATCATGAAAAGACAAATCTTTCTAAAAAATGCAGAAAGTTATTTTGAATCTGTTCATCAGGTATTATAAACCTCTCTCAGTGACAGGCTGCTTCACTGACGGTGTGTGAAGGAGAGATACTGCAGGTCCTTCTGCTGCTGTTCAGAGCTACAGTTAACACAGATTTTAACCAGATGGTGAATCAGAAGACAACCAAACTATAAAACGTTTAATCTGTGATCTGTTTTCACTCCGGTATGAAACTACAGTGATGTTGAGAGGTAAAGTTATCAGATCAGTCTGATCGGCAGCAGCGTCCAATCAGTAACTGATATCCAGTAAGGGGGCGTGTCGGTCGGTAAAAGACTTCCGAGATATAAGTTACATCATTTACATTTTCCTTTAGCCTAATAAATAATGTCCAGTGTTCAAAAAACACCACAGTCATATTCTGGGTTATTAAATAATGAACTCACAATCAGAATATCAATAACTACAGATGCTAATAATGAATAAATAATATAAAGAGCACTTGTCTTTATTAGTATTAGTTCAGTTCAGACATAAACAGCTGTTAAAGCTGACTGACAGCTGATCCAGTTGTGGTCAGCTGCTGCTGTCATCAGAAACGGACATCGCTTCACGTGACGCTTCAGAGGAAACGACGTCTCATGTCGCTTAAATCGTATTTCCTCGTTTCCTCTCTCCTCGCATGGTTTCCTTGCGTCTCTCCATGCTTCCCTGGTGGGAGGGACTAAGACGCAAGGAAAAGACGCAAGTGAGGGAAACAGGGATGCAATTAAGAGCTTTGGGATGCAGCCTTAGTCCCGACCACGGGAGATGCGAGTGGAGGAGGCGAGGAAAAGACTCGAGGACAGAGGAAACGAGGAAATATGTTTTTAGAGACATGAGACGTCGTTTCCTCTGAAGCGTCACGTGAAGCGACGTTTGTTTCGGATGACAACAGCAGCTGACCACATCTGGTTCAGCTGTCAGTCGGCTTTAACAGCTGTTTATGTCTGAACTGATCTAATACTAATAAAGAAAGAGGGTACGTCCCAAAGCTCTTAATTTTCGTTTCCTCGCTCCTCGATCCTCGCTTGAACCGGAAGTTGTTCTGGTGCGCCATTTTGAAGACCATCCCAAAGCTCTTATTTGTGCATCGAGGAGCGAGGATCGAGGAGCGAGGAGGCTTGCCGGAGGAGCTATGAGCGAGGAGACACCAGTATATCCTGCACGGAAGTCTTTTACCGACCGACACGCCCCCTTATTGTATATCAGTTACTGATTGGACGCTGCTGCCGATCAGACTGATCTGATAACTTTACCTCTCAACATCACTGTAGTTTCATACCGGAGTGAAAACAGATCACAGATTAAACGTTTTATAGTTTAGTTGTCTTCTGATTCACCATCTAGTTGTAATCTGTGTTAATTGAAGCTTGACTGCAGCTTGCACTTTTCTTTATTAGTATTAGTACAGTTCAGACACAAACAGCTGTTAAAGTTGACTGACAGCTGATCCAGATGTGATCAGCTGCTGCTGTCATCAGAAACGGACGTCGCTTCACGTGACGCTTCAGAGGAAACGACCGTCTCATGTCGCTTAAATCGTATTTCCTCGTTTCCTCTCTCCTCACATGGTTTCCTTGCGTCTCTCCATGCTTCCCTGGTGGGAGGGACTAAGACGCAAGGAAAAGAAGTAAGTGAGGGAAACGTGGATGTAATTTTATATTATTTATTCATTATTAGCGTCTGTATTAATTGATATTCTGATAGTAGAAGTTATGTATTAGGCTGAATGTTTCAGGGAAAAGTGAAATGGTAACTCATATCAAACGCGACGCTCAGGAATTATCAGCCTCATGTGACTGAATGGAAATGAGGATAAATGATGTAAAATGTATAAAGAGAGACTCTCCTTCTCTCTCTGACTTTAACTGTATCAATAATAAAAGTTAATGGGGGAAATAACAGATGATCAAAAGAAAACTCTAATAAATGAAGAAAGTTATTTTAAATCTGTTCATTGTTAGCTATTATAAACCCCTCTCAATGTCAGACTCCTTCAGTGACGGTGTGTGAAGCAGAGATCCTGCAGGTCCTTCTGCTGCTGGAACACTTCACCATCAACATGCTCCGTTTGTTGTTCACACCTACAATTAACACAGATTATAACTAGACGGTGAATCATAAGACAACTAAACTATAAAACTCTGGTATGAAACTCAGAGACGTTGATGTATCTGATCAAACCGATCAGCAGCAGCGTCCAATCAATAACTGATATCCAGTAAGGGGGCGTGTCGGTCGGTAAAAAACTTCCGTGGAGGAGACACTGGAGGATACACTGGTGTATCCTTGCTCATAGCTCCTCCAGCAAACCTCCTCGCTTCTCGATCCTCGCTCCTCGATGCGCATTTTATGAATTGGGACGTCCTTCAAGATGGAGGACTGAGATCGATTTCCGGGTCACAGCCGGAAGAGCGAGGAGCGAGAAGACGAGGAGGCGAAAAATGATGAAATGAGAAGCACCTCATGCGTCTCTCCATGCTTCCCTGGTGGGAGGGACTAAGACGCAAGGAAAAGACGCAAGTGAGGGAATGCAATTAAGAGCTTTGGCATGTACCCCGTGAAGGATGCACTGGTGTATCCTCGCTCATCGCTCTTCCGGCAAGCCTCCTCGATCCTCGATCCTCGCTCCTCGCTCCTTGGTGCACAAATAAGAGCTTTGGGACGGTCTTCAAGATGGCGCACCAGAACAACTTCCGGTTCAAGCAAGGGCGAGGAGCGAGGAAATAAAAATTTAGAGCTTTGGGTTGCAGCCTCAGTGTTAACGGTCCTTCTTCCTCCTTCAGGATCTGACGGAGCTCTGTAATCATCTCACCTTGAATTCAAACAGGCCCCAAAAATATACTGCCTACTGCCACTTTAAGAGCATATTACTTTAACCTATTGGTGATGTGTTTTAATATTTGTTATTTTTACTCTCCATCAGTGCTGCTCAGAGTCAAACAACACTGGTGTCCAAACTGGAGGCCCTGCAGTGCCACTTCACCTGGGATCTGGACCACAGCAGGTACAAACTTTTCAATCTCAGTTACCAGCTGGAGGACATCGGCACAGAGGAGGGAAACAGCTGGCTGGGTCACATTTACAACCTGCGGGGGTTCGTTCAATACAAGCTGAAGTTGACTGAAGACGCCCAGAGTTTGTTCAACAAGGCTGCAGAGGCCTTCCGCCGGATGAGAAGTGCAGATGAGGGTCCCTGGTTAGTGGTGAACTACGGGAACCTGGCTTGGCTGAACCACCACCTGGGAGACCAAGCAGAGAGTCAGGCTTACCTGACAAAGATCGACGCCCTGATGAATAAATACCCATCTCCATCCCAGGACGAGCTCCATCCAGAGATCTACGCTGAAAAAGCCTGGACCCTGATGAAGTACAGCAGAGACAGAAATCTGGCTGCAGATTACTTCCAGAGAGCCATCAAGATGCAGCCGGATATGGTGGAGTGGAACACCAGTCACGTCTTAGGGTTAACGAGAGCTTTTAAACACAGCGACACGGGGCTGGAGGCTGACATGTTGGAGAAAGTGAGAATCGCCAAGGAACAGGATCCAGAGAACTTGTACCTCGCTGCTTACTACCTTGAGCAATGTGCTAAGAAAGGAGAGAGAATTGAAGATGAAGCACGAGAGTTAGCCAGAAAGGTTTTGAGAAATCCCGTCAGCAGCTACAGTGGTATGAAACCATTAATAAGGGTTTACAGAAACTATGATTATATTGATGAGGCCATTGAATTGGCAGAGGAGGCTCTGGAAAACCATCCGGATGAGCGTTATCTGAAGAGATGTGCTGCACGCTGTTACAAATGGTGGATCATGCGTTTCAGGGACAGTCGCCCAAAGCAAAGCATGATAGACAGAGCAATCAGTCTCCATGAGGAGGTGATTTCTCTTTACCCTCATTCTTCACTTATGAAGGAAATGGATCTCGCATATATATACGCAAAATTCAATCAAAGCCAGACTAAAGCTGAGCAGATGTATCAGCAACTGCTAGAAAGGGATCTGGATCCTCGAGAGAAGCAGGTCCTTTACAACTACTACGCTAAATATTTATACTTCGATCGAAAGGAGGAACAAAGTTCAATACGATATCACATGAAGGCGGCAGCGATACCGCAACAATCTTTCTGTCATGAGAGCAGCATCACAACTCTGAAGAATATTACAGCCAAAGGCGGGAACCCAATGTGTAGAGAAATAGAGGAGTTTCTGGAAAACCTGCAAGAGCCATAGTGTTTTGAACATCACTGGTTCTAAATCCAGAACAAAATGTAGGTATTGCATTACCTAAAATAATCTGTACGTACTTATTGATTAAGCTGTATCCTTTAAAGGCAGGTTTCAACAAGTGTCTGCACGTTTTTAGACTTAAGTACATTTAATGTAAGACAAAAGCTTTTTTTTTAAACTATCTAAAAATCTACTTATTTGCTCTGAAAAACTGTCAGCAGTAGTACACTCAATCTGTACTAAACAGGCTGAATCATTCAATAACTCTAGTCCTTTAAACAACATCTACTGTGGACATGTTCAAATGTTATTATTATAGTTCAGTATCACATGATTTATTAAAATAGATTTTGATCAGTGTTGTTTTTCATAATTTACATGTAATCACTGTGTTTATTATATTCCTGTTGTGTTGATTGTTTTTCTTTCCATAGAACTGTATTTTAAGTTTATATAAGAACTACACTATATGTAATTTGAATGTCTGTAAGCTTTGGAGTAGTGAAATATAAAACTCTCTGATAATATTATCGATAATTTGATGTAACCTGAATATTATTGCCAGATGCAACTGATTGTATGTATAAAGTATGTCAAGCTGTGTCTCAGTTGTACACAATAGCCTATTAATACAAATAAATATACATTATGTACCCTAACAAATCTTTAAGCTGTTTGTTTTGGTGGTTATTATACAAGAAATTCATTAAGGCTTCACTATCTTGCAGTACTGTACTACACAGGGCGCTGATGGACGTTAATCAAACTACAACTTTCAACTTGTAAGTCAACATGGATGAACATCGCACACATACAGTTGTATAACTCTGTGACATGTGAAAAGGTGACAAATGATCAAATACGACCCTTTGTGTCAAAGTGTTTCCCTGTCAGTGTGAAGTGGCATTTAACAAAGGAAAAGTAAACTATATTAAACAAATACGAAGAAGTTAAACACATAATCCAGGCTAAAATTAACACAGTTCAATCTGCCAAATGCAGGAAAAACAGCTGCGTAGAAGAAAAAAATGCAGACGTGTGAATGCGTAAATTAACAGACTTATTAATTTAACGGAACACTCAAAAGTAAGATATACTCGTCTAGATATAAATAGAGTTTAGTTGCATAAGGCATGACTGGATTACACCTAATCATGCCCAGTACTAACAAAATGGTGTCTATGACTATTTGAACCTTCTTTCAGATGTGTCCTCCATCTCCGGCGGTGTGAAACGGACTCAGGAGGAAGTTACAAAATAAGAATGAAAATATAATTAAAAGCGGTAAACACCCACAGCATAAATCCAGCTGTCCTTCCTGCATCTGTCAGTTTAAACTGTGTTGTTTTTAGTCTGGATTATGCCAAATCCTGCGTCGTAGTACAGAGGCCTGTAGGCCTGTGCTACGAAGCAGGATTTGTGGTTATCGAGGTAACTTCAGGGTTTTCAGTCCTACGAAGGTGGATCAATTCTTACCGGGTTAGATCACCATGGTAACTGATGCTGAACACCTAACCTGCTCCAGAGAGAGGTTATGTTCCAGATAAGAGATCAACTCGTATAAAAGCACCTCCTACTGACCAATCAGAGCTCAGTGCGGTGATTGTATGATAATATAACACACATATGAAGAAGTGTAAGTCATAATCCAGACTAAAAACAACACAGTTTAAATTGACAGATGCAGGAAGGACAGCTGGCTGTATGCTGTGGGTGTTTACTGCTTTGAATTCTATTTTCATACCTATTTTTTAACTTCCTCTTGAGTCCGTTTCACACCGTCGGAGACAGGGACACAGCTGAAACAAGGGTCAAAAAGTCATACACACCTCACTGTTAGTAAAGGGCTTGATTAGGTGTAATCTAGTAATCCATTACACAATGTAAAGCTGTTTATTTAGACTATTTAGACGACTATATCTGACTTTTGAGTGTTCCGTTAAATTAATAAATCTGTTAATTTACGCATTCATGCATCAGGAGTTTTTTCTTTTACCAGCTGGTCTTCCTGCATTTGGCAGATTCAACTGTGTTACTTTAAATCTGGATTAAGTGTTTAACTTCTTCGTATTTGTCTAATATAGTTTGCTCTTTCTTTGTAAAATGTGCCGCTCTGTCTGTCTGCTGACAGTAGACTTGTCCATGTCTGTGATTGGCCAGATGCTGCAAAAACCTCCCTGTTCATGTGAATGTGCTCATAACCAGATGGAGAAACTCTGGGTTGGTCTAACGAGTTGATAACCACCTTCGTAGGACCGCTTAGCGGGATCTCGTTTGTTAGGGTTAGGAAAGGCAGATAACGAGAAGATACCCTGGGTATATTGAACTCGCTTCGTAGTACAGGCCTCTGGTGTGAACAGGGCCTAACGTGGTGGTCACACATCCAACGTCAGGAGCGCGTGGTGGCTGCGTGGCGTGTTGTTTTTTATTAGGCTACTATTTTTTTATTTACTTGCATAATAATTTGATGGTATTGTCTACTGCCTATTTGCTGCAGAGACCGACCATTTCATTAATATGTTTGTTATGAAAACCTCAATAAAAATAGATAATACATAAAAATGTGTTCTTCAAGAAGAAACAAACTGTTTCTAACTTTCAATGTCAGAGAAAAAATAATCACAAAATTTGATGAGTCATTTTTTAGTTTATTCAGATGTGGCTGCAGGTTTACATTCCTGGAAAGCGAGAGGTCAAGGTGCATTAAGACTGAACAAAAGACTTTACATGCAAATGCCCCGCCTCTTCGCTTTGCTTCGACTTCAGTGTGAGCATTTAAAGCTGCGTCCTCAACAACATCACATCATTTACAACAAAGCAGAAGTTGGACATCACTGACTTTATACCAGCGAACCCAAATCCAGCATCAAGAGCAAAAACCAGCCCAATATTTAGAGAACTACTGAAGGAACCGGCCCTCTACCTCCAAGAGGTCAAGGCACAGTTACGTGTTGGTTAATCTTGTGTGACAAAGAGATTTTCCAAACAGATGGGTTAAAGCATAATGATTCAATTTATTCCGAACAATCAATGTTGCATAAGTAAAATAAAAGAGTCTACAGATATCTGGATTCAATCAACGTGTCCCTGACAACATACAATGCATGGGTCAGTTCGCGAAGTCTGAACCCCGAGCTATCCCTGATCCAGCGTTTTTATGGTTTACACAATATCAATAGTCAGGAGCTTATGGCACGTGATGATTTTGTTACATATCTTCTTTCTTGTTCTTCCTTCTGACTCCATCCTCCCGTGACCTTGTGAAAAGAACAGAACATGCAGTCCCGTGTGCCTCCTCCCTTTCCTCGCCCTTGAGTAATTCAAAGCCTCTCCAAATGTCACCGAATCACCTCCTCAATTCCCGCATGGCACGCCACGGGGCGGAACAAAACAGTGCAACAACAACTGAACAGCCCCAAGTCCCCCACTCCTTCACCCCGAGACACGCCCCCACAAGCTAACGTTGGGAGACAACCACCGTGCACCCACAGAAACAGCAGAACAGTTCCAAGCCTCCCCACTTGGTTACCACAAGCAGGTCCCCTCCATGTCATTGCAAGCACTCCATGCACAACAAATCCAACACTACTGAGTCGAGGAAACAGCTGAATGATGAGGTGAGTAGCTGCTTCTGCATTTCATATCATTGTTGGAGTAAATAATGTAGGCTTCTTACTTTTCTCTCTTGTTTCTTGTTCTTTTCCTTTCTTCATTCTTCCCTTTCAGCTAGGACCACATGAATGTTAAAAATTGTATTTTCTTTCTTATTCTTAACAATTATTATAAATCAATTGTTTTCTGAAAGTTTCATCCCACCTCCAGTATTATAATTCTGGTGGAGAAATGCTAAATGTTGTTGTTATTACTATCCTATTATCTTTAAACCATTTCATCCTTCCTGTCTTCCTTGCTTTCCTCTGAGTCTCACACCATTTCTGTCATTTTCTTCCTTCCTATTACTTGCCTCCTCCTTCCTTATCTCTTTCAGCCATCTTTTTCTTATCTCTTGCCTTATTCCCTTCTGTCTGTTCTTCCTCCCCTCTGTCCTCCCCTCCTTCATTTTCTCCTCCTGCCTCACTCTGTTTCTTCCTTTATTTATTTATTCACTGCATACCTCATTCCCCTTTGTGTTTTCTTTCATCCTTTGTTCCTTCATGTCCTCCATGTTTTTATCCTCTCTCTGTTACTTCTTCTCTTAACCATTCCTTCCCTCATTTCCTTACCCATTTCCTTCCTTTCCATCCACTAATTTTCCTTCCTTTGTCCTTGTCCTTTGTACTTTGCTTTTCCTTATTATCTTTAAGCCTACTTTTTCTTTCCAGCCGTCTGTTGGTCCATATTCTTTTCCTTCCTATCCTCTCTTCTTTCATTACTCCTTCCTTATTTCCTTCCTATCCTCTAATACTCTTTAATCCATTTCCACCCCCCTCCATTCCTTCCTTCCTTTCTTCCTTATTTCCTTGCTGTCTATCAAATCAAATCACGTTTATTTGTCACATACTGTATACAACCATACACAGTACAACGTGTAGTGAAATTATTTTGTGTTCGCTCCAGAAGGCAACTAACAAATAGAAAAGGAAATCGTTCCCTCCTTATTTCCTTCCTGTCCATTCAATGCTCCTAACTCCATTTCTATGTTCCTCCCTTCCTCCACATGAGATGAACAGTGGTTATCCAAACATAGCACACGTACATTAAGAGCATATTACTTTAACCTACTGGTAATGTGTTTTAATATTTGTTATTTTTACTCTCCATCAGTGCTGCTCAGAGTCAAACAACACTGGTGTCCAAACTGGAGGCCCTGCAGTGCCACTTCACCTGGGATCTGGACCCCAGCAGGAACAAACTTTTCCATCTCAGGTACGAGCTGGAGGACATCGGCACAGAGGAGGGAAACAGCTGGCTGGGTCACATTTACAACCTGCGGGGGTTCGTTCAATACAAGCTGGGGTTGACTGAAGATGCCCAGAGTTTGTTCAACAAGGCTGCAGAGGCCTTCCGCCAGATGAGAAGTGCAGATGAGGGTCCCTGGTTAGTGGTGAACTATGGGAACCTGGCTTGGCTGAACCACCACCTGGGAGACCAAGCAGAGAGTCAGGCTTACCTGACAAAGATCGACGCCCTGATGAATAAATACCCATCTCCATCCCAGGACGAGCTCCATCCAGAGATCTACGCTGAGGAAGCCTGGACCCTGATGAAGTTCAGATCAGACAAAAAGCTGGCTGCAGATTACTTCCAGAGAGCCATCAAGATGCAGCCGGACATGGTGGAGTGGAACACCAGCCACGTCTTAGGGTTGGCGAGTGCTTTTAAAGACAGCAACACGGGGCTGGAGGCTGACATGTTGGAGAAAGTGAGAATCGCTAAGGAACAGGATCCAGAGAACTTGTACCTCGCTGCTTACTACCTTGAGCAATGTGCTAAGAAAGGAGAGAGAATTGAAGATGAAGCACGAGAGTTAGCCAGAAAGGTTTTGAGAAATCCTGTCAGCAGCTACAGTGGTATGAAACCATTAATGATGGTTTACAGAAACTATGTTTCTATTGATGAGGCCATTGAATTGGCAGAGGGGGCTCTGGAAAACCATCCAGATGAGCGTTATCTGAAGAGATGTGCTGCACTCTGCTACAAATGGAAGATCATGCTTTTCAGGGACAGTCGCCCAGAGCAAAGAATGATCAAAAGAGCAATCAGTCTCCATGAGGAGGTGATTTCTCTTTACCCTCATTCTTCACTTATGAAGGAACTAGACCTCGCATATATATACGCAAAATTCAATCACGGCCAGGCTAAAGCTGAGCAGATGTATCGGCAACTGCTAGAAAGGGATCTGGAACCTCCAGAGAAGCAGGTCCTTTACAACCACTACGGTAAATATTTATACTTCGATCGAAAGGAGGAACAAAGTTCAATACGATATCACATGAAGGCAGCAGCGATACCGCAACATTCCTTCTGTCATGAGAGCAGCATCACAACTCTGAAGAAGATTAAAGCCAAAGGCAGGAGCCGAATGTGTAGAGAAATAGAGGAGTTTCTGGCAAACCTGCAAAGACCATAGTGTTTTTAACAGGACTGGTTCTGAATCTACTAAAAAATGT
The DNA here is from genome assembly GCF_015220745.1 of Sebastes umbrosus. Classification (NCBI taxonomy): domain Eukaryota; kingdom Metazoa; phylum Chordata; class Actinopteri; order Perciformes; family Sebastidae; genus Sebastes; species Sebastes umbrosus. The sequence continues at coordinate 29,840,674 of NC_051273.1, forward strand.
AGGAATTACATTTGCAAAACAATCTGTGCTTTCTTCTTAATTTGATTACATATAAAACTACTTCTATACTTCTTAAAATAAAGTTAAAATGGAAGTGAGAATCTTACAGTGAAGACCTGCTGATCATGGCAAGGCAAGAAGTCAAATTTGGCCCTATTCAACGCAAATGCAAAATGCAAAAAAAAAAGCACGAGCTGTATCCTTTAAAGGCAGGTTTCAACAAATGTCTGCAAGTTTTTAGACTTAAGTACATTTAATGGAAGACAAAAGCTTTTTTTAAAAAAACTATCTAAAAATCTACTCATTTGCTCTGAAAAACTGTCAGCAGTAGTACACTCAATCTGTACTAAACAGGCTGAATCATTCAATAACACTAGTCCTTTAATTAACATCCACTGTGGACATGTTCAAATGTTATTACTATAGTTCAGTATCACATGATTTATTAAAATAGATTTTGATCAGTGTTGATTTTCATAACTTACATGTAATCACTGTGTTTATTATATTCCTGTTGTGATGATTATATTATTTCCATAGCACTGTATTTTAAGTTTATATAAGAACTACACTATATGTAATTTGAATGTCTGTAAGCTTTGGAGTAGTGAAATATAACACTCTCTGATAATATTATAGATAATTTGATGTAACCTGAATCAGGTCAGCCATTAGGAATTATGGACAGGGGGACAGATTTCCAAATTGGGCCCCTCATCCACCCTGACTCCAGGTCGTCCAGTTTCATATGATACCAGTATCTTTACTCCAACTTTAAAACTGAGCCTGCTAGTGGGTTTTATTTGCTAGTCTGCCTATAGCTCCTCATCTTTGTACGTTCAGCTTCGCCTGTCATACCTGCTGCTTCTCCAAAAATGTGTTCATTGCCTCTCGGATCCTTTCATTTTCTTGATCTCTCTGTACCCTGGCTTTTATTTTGTTGAGGCCCCAATCAGGGCCATCCACAAGGATATGGAGTAGCCAGCCAGGGGAAAGAGTAGCCAGCTAGGGGGAAACAGTAGCCAGCTAGGGGGGTCCGGGGGCATCCCCCCCCTCGGAGATTTTTTTTTTTATAAAAGCCCAATTTTGGTGACCTGTGGTACATTCTAATGACACTATTCCATCATATACGCTGATCTTAATTATTATGTATTTTAATGAGTTTGCCTGCCTGATTGTAAACATGTAGCTGGTGAATTATTGTAAAGGAGAATCAGACTTCTAGTGTGTTAGCCCAGTCTGTAATAGTTATTAATATTTAAAACCACGTCTATTCCTGACTGATCAGAACTTTTCTAATTTAGAATCATAGACCTTATTAATTATTTATTTATTGACACCTTCACTTAGTGATGTTACGTGCTGTGCCGAGGCTTCGGAGCGTGTGTCGAGTAATCCAGGAAGTTTTCCGCGATGCGCGTATCGAGGCTTGTATCGTTTTAGACTAATGACGTCATTGATGACATCTGAAGCCTCGCTACCCGGCCATACCGCGTCACTGGTTCAGGAAGTGGTTCAGATCTTCACTGGTTGAACCAATGCCACTTTTAAGAAGTGACACAGAACACTAATATTACCCCTCCTACCATTATTATGTTATATCACACTACAATACAATACAATTATTGACCAAAGGATTGGTTTATACACTTAAGATGAATCAAACAATTACAACTCATTATACATGTATGTTATATACTCATAATAAACTTACTAGAAAATATACATTATATTATATATTATATAGATATAAATTGATTACATGGTAATATATATTTCTTTCATTGCTTATAGTCATTCCCAACAGCCTTTGCTGGCGCAAAATACAGTATATCACAGATCTGTGGTCCCAGTAGACCACAACCAGCACTGCTCCCAGTAGACCACTTACACTTACACACCAAAAACTGACATAACCTGATATTTTCAGGTGGAATTACATTCATTCATTCATTCATTCATTCTCACTGTGCAATATCATTTTCCACTTGTGCAATTTTGTTAATAGTCTGTTTATTGTCAATACTGTATATAATGCACCTATTTTTATACTTCCTTCTACGGGTTCATATTTTGTTACACTTTGTTTAGCTCTTTTTTACTGTGTTAGCTGATGCATCTTGTTTTCTGCACTATCCCCTTTGCTGCTGTACACTGCAAATTTCCCCCTGCGGGATTAATAAAGGAATATCTTATCTTATCTCATCTTATCTTATCACATGGTTAAGATCATATCTGCCTATTTTACACTCTTTGACCACCAGGTGGTTTCGTGTGCACATGAAGCCTCGAGAAATGAACCCTTTTCCGAACCAATTTGCTGGAAAGCTTCAAAGCTTCATGAGGCTTCAGCTCGCCATCACCACCTTCACTGTGGTTTATCGAGACATGCCACAATGATGGTTAATGTCTAAATGCTCTCTTATTCAATGGAAATAAACACGGTTACTTTAAGAGTCCCAGGTCTTATCTAGCCCGTGTATTGATTTTAAATTAAATAGATAAAGTAGATAAATTAAATATTGGATCAAATAAACCTTTGTCAAAAAAAAACTCTGAAATAATTAATCATGTGAATCACTTTACTCAAAACATGTGAATCTAGTAAATCAACTCAACTTCTGTCATCTTCACTATCAACATACTTTATCATGTAGGGGCCTACAGCAGGAAGTTCCATTACATCATATTTATATCTCTGATGGGACATCTGAATCCGTGTATGAGTCTGACCCTCTGGAGGTGACGTCATCTTTCATTGATCAGCTGTTTCCCGTTAATTACACCTTCCACAGTTTCATAATGAACCGACAATAGTGTTATATTTCTCCACGGGTGGGGTCGGTCGGTCGAGATTCAACTCGGCGGATGAATGAGGGCAGCTCGACGGATGCCCGTAGGACCCCAGTCGTCGGATCTCTCCTGGCTCATTTCCTCCGTGCGGTCACGCTGCGCACCATGGATGGGTTAAAAGGTGCGCACCCCTCACCGCTTTCCGGGTCAAGTTTGGACCGAACCATTTTCACAGTCACAGCGGGGGGGGTGGAGGTATGAGATGATAAAGGTGAAAGGTGTTTTACTGATACCAATATATTTATTTATCATAATATATTTAACTTTTACTGTCAGTGATAAAGGTCAGTAAGTAAAGTGTTGTTCTTGATCCCATTTAAGGGTATCTTTGTATGACCCCCCCTGGCCTTGGGTCTGGGGACAGCTGTACCCTTTGCCCCCGCCTGACGATGGGCCTGACCTGAATATTATTGCCAGATGCAACTGATTGTATGTATAAAGTATGTCAAGCTGTGTCTCAGTTGTACACAATAGCCTATTAATACAAATAAATATACATTATGTACACTAAGAAATCTTTAAGTTGTTTTGTTTTGGTGGTTATTATACAAGAAATTCATGTAGGCTTCACTATCTTGCAGTACTGTACTACACAGGGCGCTGATTAATCAAATACAACTTTCAGCTTTTAAGTCAACATGGATAAACATCGCACACATACAGTTGTATAACTCCAAGGTGACATGTGAACAGGTGGAAAATGATCAAATACGAGCCTTTGTGTCAAAGTGTTTCCCTGTCAGTGTGAAGTGGTAACCCAACAGTAACCTGGTTACACCAGTAGGTGGAAGCAGAGTCATAATGCAGGTGTGTCCAGGTAACTGATGGCTCTTCATACCCGCTGCTCAGTGTGTCCACATATAGGCTACTACATATATAAATGCATTTAAATATAAAATAATTCACGTCACCTTAACATTTGATAAGATGTTGCAGCCATAAATAATATGACATCTTGTGTTTGAATATTATATATCTGATATATAATATATATACTATATATCAGTGTGGCATCATATTACTCAAGAAGAAATACAACTTTCTAACTTTCAATCAACATAAGAAAAAATATCATGACAAATTTGATGAGTCATGTTTTAGTTTATTCAGATGTGGCTGTAGGTTTCCATTCCTGGGAAACGAAAGTCAAGGCGCATTAAGACTAAACAATAGGCTTTACACGCAAATGCCCCTCCTCTACAGTCTGCTTCGACTTCAGTGAGAGCATTTAAAGCTGCGTCCTCAACAACATCACATCATTTACAGCAAAGCAGAAGTTGGACATCACTGACTTTATACCAGCGAACCCAAATCCAGCATCAAGAGCAAAAACCAGCCCAATATTTAGAGAACTACTGAGTCGAGGAAACAGCTGAATGATGAGGTGAGTAGCTGCTTCTGCATTTCATATCATTGTTGGAGTAAATAATGTAGGCTTCTTACTTTTCTCTCTTGTTTCTTGTTCTTTTCCTTTCTTCATTCTTCCCTTTCAGCTAGGGCCACATGAATTTTAAAATTGTATTTTCTTTCTTATTCTTAACAATTATTATAAATCGATTGTTTTCTGAAAGTTTCATCCCACCTCCAGGAATATAATTCTGGTGGAGAAATACTAAATGTTGTTGTTATTACTATCCTATTATCTTTAAACCATTTCATCCTTCCTGTCTTCCTTGCTTTCCTCTGTGTCTCACACCATTTCTGTCATTTTCTTCCTTCCTATTACTTGCCTCCTCCTTCCTTACCTCTTTCAGACATCTTTTTCTTATCTCTTGCCTTATTCCTTTTTGTCTTTTCTTCCTCCCCTCTGTCCTCCCCTTCTTCTTTTTCTTCCTTTATTTATTTATTCATTGTATACCTCATTCCCCTTTTTGTTGTCTTTCATCCTTTGTTCCTTCTTGTCCTCCATGTTTTTATCCTCTCTATTACTTCTTCTCTTATCCATTCCTTCCCTCATTTCCTTACCCATTTCCTTCCTTTCCATCCACTAATTTTCCTTCCTTTGTCCTCTGTTCCCATTTGAAGTTTTACTTCTATACCTACTTTCCTTTTCCTTATTATCATTAAGCCTACTTTTTATTTCCAGCCGTCTGTTGGTCCATATTCTTTTCCTTCCTACACTCTCTTCTTTCATCCTCTAATACTCTTTAATCCATTTCCACCCCCCTCCATTCCTTCCTTCCTTTCTTCCTTATTTCCTTGCTGTCAAATCAAATCACGTTTATTTATCACATACTGTATACAACCATACACAGTACAACGTGTAGTGAAATTATTTTGTGTTCCAGCTCCAGAAGGCAACTAACAAATAGAAAAGAAAATCTTTCCCTCCTTATTTCCTTCCTGTCCATTCAATGCTCCTAACTCCATTTCTATGTTCCTCCCTTCCTCCACATGAGATGAACAGTGGTTATCCAAACATAGCACACGTACATTAAAGCTGAAGTAGGAGAGATTAGAGCAAATATGATTAAAAAAAGTTATTTTTATAAAACGTATATTGTGACAGTAGTGCATGAGACAGGTAACCTGAACAAAATCATGTGCCTCTGTGTCCTCCGGTGCTCCTAACGGCATCTGCAAGATTTCACAGACCGGAGGAAAACAAGCAGTAAGAGCTGATCTGAGGTCTGCTGTCCAGCTGCTGTCTATCAGAGCCAGCTGTCAATCACTCGCGAACTCCGACCAAACAGTCAAACTGCAGCGCTGATCAAATATTAATCAATATTATGTTACGTTAATGCCTATTTCTCGCCTCACATGTTTTCAGGATCATCTTGTAGTGCACGATTTAGCTGTAAAATGAGAAAGTTTGTGACGCCGCTGCCATTGTGAAATCTGGTGAAGGAACGCCAAGTTCCGGTCACATGACCGGAGCGCATCCAATAGGAACGCTCTCTCAATGAAATGGCCTGTGATTGGTCAAAGTCTCCCTTCACTGGCTAGATTTTTTAAAGCCTGAAAACAGAGTTATGAGGAGGTGCAGAAGTCTAGTTTTCTCTCAGAACACTTGAATTACAATATGCTGAAAGGTTATTATGGAATTTTTGCCCAATTATGCCAAAAAATATACTGCCTACTGACACTTTAAGAGCATATTACTTTAAAGGGACTGTTTGTAAGAATCAGAAATGCTTGTTAACAGCGACACCTGTGGCCGTTAAGTCAACGAAAGTCAGCATCAGACTCGCACTTGCTCGCTCTAAATAGACATGAACGAGCATCGCTCAAAACAGTGAGGCGACACACGTCAGCTAAAACCACAATATCACTCTATATTTCACCTGCTTGGCAGTAATGTTAATAATAATAATAATAATAGCTTGGATTTATATAGCGCCTTTCATGAAACCCAAGGACGCTTAACAAAGACATAAATAAACACAACAAATGTAACATAACAGTAGCTAGGGGCCATAGGCCTTGGTGAAGAGGTGGGTTTTGAGGAGTCTTTTGAAGGTGTCCAGAGATGGTGCGTTGCGGAGCTCTATGGGGAGAGATTTCCAGAGGGTGGGGGCTGTCACACTGAAAGCTCTGTCCCCAAAAGTTCGCATTTTTGTGTAAGGGATGGAGAGCTGACCCGTGCCTGAGGATCTAAGGTTCCGGGGCTGTGTGTAAGGGTGGAGGAGGTCAGATAAATACTGAGGAGCCAGGGCATTGAGGGATTTGTAGGTGAGGAGGAGGATTTTGTAGGTGATGCGGGACTTGACCGGGAGCCAGTGGAGGTGGATGAGGGTGGGGGTGATGTGCTGCCAGGGCTTGGTGCGGGTGAGAACCCTGGCAGCTGAGTTTTGCACATACTGGAGCCTGTCCAGGGCTTTGCTGGGAACCCCGGACAGAACTCCATTGCAGTAGTCCAAACGGGAGGTGACGAAAGCGTGGATGAGGGTTTCTGCCACAGAGTCAGAGAGTGATTGCCGGAGACGTGAGATGTTTTTGAGGTGGAAGAAGGCGGATTTGGTGATGAACCTGATATGAGACTGGAATGAGAGTGTTGGGTCCAGGATGACACCCAGGTTGCGGACTTCCGAGGATGGGGAGAAGGAACAGCCGTCAACGTCCAGGTGGAGATCTCCAACCTTCCGGAGCAGGGCCTTGGGAGCCACAACCATGAGCTCGGTTTTGTTGCTGTTGAGTTTTAGGAAGTTAGATGACATCCAGATTTTTATTGCATGCAGGCAATTTACAAGTGACTGCGGGGGTAGCTGGGTGGATGGTTTGGTGCTCAGATATAGTTGTGTGTCGTCAGCATATGAATGAAAGCTGAGACCGTGGTGGCGGATGATCTGACCAAGGGGGAGCATGTAGATGGTGAAGAGGAGGGGTCCCAGCACAGAGCCTTGAGGTACGCCATGGTTGACTGGGGCCGGGGTGGAACTGGAGTCTCTGATGGTGACAAACTGTTTTCTGTTTGTGAGGTAGGACTGAAACCAGGAGAGAGCTGAACCGGTGAGGCCAAGGTAGTCAGATAGGCGGGTGAGGAGGATGGTGTGGGAGACTGTGTCGAAGGCAGCTGAGAGGTCCAGGAGGATGAGGATGCTGATGTTACCAGAATCTGCAGCGATGAGGAGGTCATTTGTGATTTTGATGAGGGTGGTCTCTGTGCTGTGGTGTGGTCTGAAGCCAGATTGAAACGTTTCGTAGAGCTCATGGTTGGCCATATGTTGATGGAGTTGGGCGGCCACTGCTCTTTCCAGAATTTTGCTCAGGAAAGGAAGGTTGGAGATCGGTCGGTAGTTGTTGCTGTCATCCCGGTCCAGACCTGGCTTTTTGAGGATGGGAGTGACTGATGCCATCTTGAGGCTGTCGGGTACAAGACCAGATGCCAAGGAGGAGTTGATGATGTTCACCATAATGGGGCACAGGGCAGGTAGGCAAGCCTTGACCAAGGCTGTGGGCATTGGGTCCAGAGAACAGGTGGAGGCTTTGGCCTTAGTGACCAACTTGGCGACCTGAGGAGCACATACAGGGGAGAAGGAGGAGAGGGAGCACTGAGGCAGGCGAACATCCAAGGGAGCCACGCCCAGTGGCTGAGGTGTGTGTGGAGGGAGGTGGGCAGGCGCCAGGAGCTGCTGATGGATGGACTCGACTTTGTCCTGGAAAAAGTCCAGGAACTTAGTGCAGAGGTCGGGGGCACCTGAGGGGAGGGGGGGGTCGAGGGGGCGAAGGAGCCGGTTGATGGTGGTGAACAGCATTCTGGGGTGGTTTTGTTGGTTGGTAATGAGGGTGGAGTAGTAGTGTGTTTTGGCCTGGGAGAGAGCTACTTTGTAGGCCCTCACATGCTCTTTATAAGCCTCAAGGTGGACAGTGAGGCCAGATCTTTTGTAGCGCCTCTCCAGTTGACGGCCGGTGGTCTTCTGGGTGCGGAGTTCAGTGGTGAACCAGGGGGCGGGACGGGTGTAGGAGACAGTCCGGGTTTTGAGGGGGGCAAGGGAGTCAAGGCTGCCGGATAAAGTGGCGTTGTAGTGGGCAACCAGCCCATCAGCAGAGCTGTCGTGGGGATCTGAGGCCAGATGGGTCGCTATCAGGTCGTTCAGAGCTGGTGTACTCACTGTCTTGATGTTCCTGTATTGGATGGTACGTTTTGTGCGCTGCCTGGGCAGGGTGACAGGAACAGTGCAAAGAACAGCGAGATGGTCTGAAACAGCGAGGTCTAGGCACTGCAGATGGGAGGGAGTTGTGCCAGTGGAGCACACCAGATCCAACGTGTGGCCTTTAGTGTGGGTGGGACTTTTAACGTGCTGTGTGATGTTGAAACAGTCCAACAGTGACAGGAATTCAGTGGCAAACGAGCAGCTGGTGGAGTCCACATGACTCCACATGTTAGCTGCCCAGACGAAGGTCTCTCCATGAATCAATGCTGATCCTAGTGTTGGCTTTTCCTGCTTCAGCCTTCCGACCGCGGCCAGAGGGAGACACCGGCAAACGGTCGGAGACGATAAAGTTTCTCGCTGCGGAGCCCCGTCACTTCACAAGACACGGAAAACCTCTGTTGGTCTGGAGGAGCTGCAGCATTTATTTCTGCACAAACGTCCACTGCACATTCACTAAATATTCTCAGAGCTAAACTAACTCTTCTGCAGTGTGGAGTGTGCGCGCATGCACGTGAGGTGGAGCAAGCTGAGTGAAGGCAAGCAGGCAGAGGAGCAGAGGAGCAGAGACTCCGGCCCTCGAGACCAAAGCTACGGTCTCCCCCGCGTCCTCCGACCGCGGCCAACACTGTTTTGCAAGACGGGCATCATTAGATATAACTTTGCGGTTTTGGTGCTTCCGGGTAGTTTGTGTTGGAGTCTTGTCTGAACAGCGTAGCCACATACGAGCGCGCATATGAGAGCGCGCATGGGACACCGACCCGGGTGATTTATACGTGTAAAAAGTTACAAACAGTCCCTTTAACCTACTGGTGATGTGTTTTAATATTTGTTATTTTTACTCTCCATCAGTGCTGCTCAGAGTCAAACACTGGTGTCCAAACTGGAGGCCCTGCAGTGCCACTTCACCTGGGATCTGGACCCCAGCAGGAACAAACTTTTCCGTTTCCGTGACCAGCTGGAGGACATCGGCACAGAGGAGGGAAACAGCTGGCTGGGTCACATTTACAACCTGCGGGGGTTCATTCAATACAAGCTGGGGTTGACTGAAGACGCCCAGAGTTTGTTCAACAAGGCTGCAGAGGCCTTCCGCCAGATGAGAAGTGCAGATGAGGGTCCCTGGTTAGTGGTGAACTACGGGAACCTGGCTTGGCTGAACCACCACCTGGGAGACCAAGCAGAGAGTCAGGCTTACCTGACAAAGATCGACGCCCTGATGAATAAATACCCATCTCCATCCCAGGACGAGCTCCATCCAGAGATCTACGCTGAAAAAGCCTGGACCCTGATGAAATTCAGCACAGACAAAAATCTGGCTGCAGATTACTTCCAGAGAGCCATCAAGATGCAGCCGGACATGGTGGAGTGGAACACCAGCCACGTCTTAGTGTTAGCGAGAGCTTTTAAACACAGCAACACGGGGCTGGAGGCTGACATGTTGGAGAAAGTGAGAATCGCCAAGGAACAGGATCCAGAGAACTTGTACCTCGCTGCTTACTACCTTGAGCAATGTGCTAAGAAAGGAGAGAGAATTGAAGATGAAGCACGAGAGTTAGCCAGAAAGGTTTTGAGAAATCCCGTCAGCAGCTACAGTGGTATGAAACCATTAATAAGGGTTTACAGAAACTATGTTTCTATTGATGAGGCCATTGAATTGGCAGAGGAGGCTCTGGAAAACCATCCAGATGAGCGTTATCTGAAGAGATGTGCTGCACTCTGTTACAAATGGAAGATCCTTTTTTTCAGGGACAGTCGCCCAAAGCAAAGCATGATAGACAGAGCAATCAGTCTCCATGAGGAGGTGATTTCTCTTTACCCTCATTCTTCACTTGTGAAGGAACTAGACCTCGCAAATATGTACGCAAAATCCAGTCACGGCCAGGCTAAAGCTGAGCAGATGTATCAGGAACTGCTAGAAAGGAATCTGGAACCTCCAGAGAAGCAGGTCCTTTACAACTACTACGCAAAATATTTAATCTTCGAGCGACGGGAGTACCAAAGGTCAATAAAATATCACATGAAGGCAGCAGCGATACCGCAACAATCCTTCTATCGTGGGAACAGCATCAAAGTCCTGGAGAAGATTACAGCCAAAGGCAGGAACCAAATGTGTAGAGAAATAGAGGAGTTTCTGGAAAACCTGCAAGAGCCATAGTGTTTTGAACATCACTGGTTCTAAATCCAGAAATAAATGTAGGTATTGCATTACCTAAAAAAATCTGTACGCGCTTATTGATTGAGCTGTATCCTTTAAAGGCAGGTTTCAACAAGTGTCTGCAAGTTTTAGACTTAAGTACATTTAATGGAAGACAAAAGCTTTTTTTAAAAACTATCTAAAAATCTACACATTTGCTCTGAAAAACTGTCAGCAGTAGTACACTCAATCTGTACTAAACAGGCTGAATCATTCAATAACTCTAGTCCTTTAAATAACATCCACTGTGGACATGTTCAAATGTTATTACTATAATTCAGTATCACATGATTTATTAAAATAGATTTTGATCAGTGTTGATTTTCATAACTTACATGTAATCACTGTGTTTATTATATTCCTGTTGTGTAGATTGTTTTTTTTCCATAGCACTGTATTTTAAGCTTATATAAGAACTCCACTATATGTAATTTGAATGTCTGTAAGCTTTGGAGTAGTGAAATATAAAACTCTCTGATAATGTTATAGATAATTTGATGTAACTTGAATATTATTGCCAGATGCAACTGATTGTATGTATAAAGTATGTCAAGCTGTGTCTCAGTTGTACACAATAGCCTATTAATACAAATAAATATACATTATGTACACTAAGAAATCTTTAAGTTGTTTTGTTTTGGTGGTTATTATACAAGAAATTCATGTAGGCTTCACTATCTTGCAGTACTGTACTACACAGGGCGCTGATGGACGTTAATCAAACTACAACTTTTAACTTGTAAGTCAACATGACATCGCACACATACAGTTGTATAACTCCAAGGTGACATGTGAACAGGTGACAAATGATGAAATACAAGCCTTTGTGTCAAAGTGTTTCCCTGTCAGTGTGAAGTGGTAACCCAACAGTAACCTGGTTACACCAGTAGATGGCAGCAGAGTCATAATGCAGGTGTGTCCAGGTAACTGATGGCTCTTCATACCCGCTGCTCAGTGTGTCCACATATAGACTACTAAATATATAAATGTATATAAATATAAAATAATGCACATGTCACCTTAACATCTGATAAGATGTTGCAGCCATAAAGAATATGGCATCTTGTGTTTGAATATTATATATCTGATATATAATATATATATATATATATATATATCAGTGTGGCATCATATTCCTCAAGAAGAAGAAAAACTTTCTAACTTTAAATCAACATCAGAAAAAATATCATGACAAATTTGATGAGTCATGTTTTAGTTTATTCAGATGTGGCTGTAGGTTTCCATTCCTGGGAAACGAAAGTCAAGGCACATTAAGACTGAATACAAGACACTATGCACAAATGCCCCCCGCTTGCCATCTGGCATACCTGGCGTTTTCCCGGTGGACCGACGTCCTTTTGGACCAACGTATGTCTTTTTTGTTGTTTTATTTGGCCCATAAAACAGGTAAATCGGCCCATTTCTTTTCCTTAATTGACACTGGGCTGGCCCTATCTCTCTGTGCCGGGCGGCCATAGGGAGGAGGAGAGGGAGGGAGATGAGGGAGGGAGTGTAGAGATAAGCATTATGGGCTGTCTGGCTCAACATGTCATGAGAGATGAGCAGTGCTCGAAGTGGGCTGGTACGTAGCGGTACGCAGATATACCAGGAACTGCTAAGAAGGGATCTGGAACCTGCAGATAAACAGATGCTTTACAACTTCTATGCAAAATACTTACACCTTGATCGTCAGGAGTACCAAAGGTCAATACAATATAACATGAAGGCAGCAGCAATACCGCATCAATCCTCCTTTCGTTGGAACAGCATCAAAACTCTGAAGAAGATTAAAGACAAAGGCAGGAACCCAATGTGTAGAGAAATAGAGGAGTTTCTGGCAAACCTGCAAAAACCATAGTGTTTTGAACAGGACTGGTTCTGAATCTACTAAAAAATGTAGATATTGCATTTGCAAAATAGTCTCTACTTACTTTTTAATTTAATTACATATAAAACTACTTCTATACTTCTTAAAGGGACTATTTGTAACTTTGTACGCGCATAAATGTAGCGGGTCGTCACACATGCGCGCTCCCATATGCGCGTTCGCGTGTAGCCGCTGTACACTCCTCCTCTGCATGCTCGCCTTCACTCAGACAGCTCAGCTCGCTCCACCTCTAGACGTGAACGCGCGCTCACTCCACACTGCTGAAGAGTTACTTTAGCTCTGAGAATATCTAGTGAATGTACAGGGGACGTTTGTGCAGAAATAACTGCTGCAGCTCCTCCAGACCAACAGAGGTTTTCCGTGTCTTGTGAAGTGACAGCCTGACTCTTCTCTACAGTTTGTGATTGAAGTTGATGCTTCAGACATTGGGGTGGGGGCTGTTCTCTCTCAACACTCCAAACCTGATCAGAAATTGCACCCATGTGCTTTCTTCTCTCGACGCCTGTCTGTGGGCGTAACCGGGAACTATTGGCGGTGAAGTTGGCTCTGGAGGAGTGGAGACACTGGCTGGAAGGGTCAGAGACCCCTTTCATCGTGTGGACGGACCACAAGAATCTTGCCTACATCCAGTCAGCTAAACGGCTGAATTCCCATCAGGCCCGGTGGGCATTATTCTTTGTCCGCTTCAACTTTACCATCACTTACCGTCCTGGTTCAAAAAACATCAAGCCTGATGCCCTGTCTCGCCAGTTTGCCTTAAAGGAGACCCCGAGTGGGTCGGACACCATTTTGCCAGCATCGTTGGTGGTGGGAGCTTTAACCTGGGATGTTGAGTCAGCGGTCCGGGAGGTGCAACAGGAGGAACCCGATCCAGGCACAGAACCTGCAAATCGGCTGTTTGTTCCAGAGTCAGTCCGCTCTCAGGTCCTGCAGTGGGGACATGCCTCTCGGTTCGCTTGTCATCCAGGAATTAGTCGGACTTTGTCACTCCTCAGACAACACTTCTGGTGGCCCACCATGGATAGTGACACTAAGGAATACGTCCTCGCCTGCTCTGTTTGTGCCCGGGGTAAAACCTCTCATCGACCACCTGTAGGGTTGCTCCGCCCCTTACCAACGCCTGGTCGTCCTTGGTCTCACATCGGCATGGACTTTGTCACCGGTCTGCCTGTTTCTGATGGTATGACCACCATACTTACCATTGTGGGCCGGTTCTCCAAGGCCGCCCATTTCATTGGTCTTCCCAAGCTTCCTACAGCTCGTGAGACCGCTGTTCTCTTGACAAATCATGTCTTCCGCCTTCATGGCATTCCTTTGGACATCGTCTCAGACCGTGGTCCTTAGTTCATCTCACAGGTTTGGAAGTCGTTTTGCCACGCTCTGGGAGCTACTGTCAGCCTGTCATCTGGTTTCCACCCACAAACTAATGGACAGCAAATCAGGATCTGGAGTCCACCATACGTTGTGTTGCCGCTTCAAATCCAACTTCCTGGAACGCTCACCTAAGTTGGATAGAATATGCACACAACTCTCTATCCTCCTCTGCCACTGGTGTTTCTCCGTTTGAAGGATCATTAGGTTATCAGCCTCCACTGTTCCCAGCACAGGAAGAGGAGTTGGCTGTTCCATCAGTGCAACATCATCTTCGACGCTGTCGCAAGATTTGGAGGGACACCGGGACAGCGCTGTTAAGGACAGCCGAGAGAAACAGAAAGATTGCTGATCGTCACCGAATCCAGGCTCCCAACTACACACCAGGTCAGAGAGTTTGGTTATCATTCAAAGACATTCCATTAAAAACTGACTCCAGAAAATTAGCACCACGTTTCATTGGACCGTTTGAGATCGAAAGGATCATTAACCCCTCCACTGTGAGACTCATCCTTCCCAAGTCTCTCAGGATTCACCCATCTTTTCATGTCTCCCAGCTGAAACCGGTCCTCACCAGTCCTCTGGTCCCTCCAACCAATCCCCCTCCTCCCGCCCGGATCATTGACAACCAGCCAGCATATACGGTCAGACGACTACTGGATGTTAGACGGCGAGGCCGGGGCCTTCAGTATCTGGTGGACTGGGAGGGATACGGTCCAGAGGAGAGGTCCTGGGTACCTCATTCCCGCATCCTGGATGCTGAGCTGGTCCGGGATTTTCATCAGGCGCACCCTGACAAGCCCGGAAAATCACCTGGAGGCTCTCGTTGAGGGGGAGGTACTGTCATGTTATCACCTGGGCAGTCTAGTAGTTTCCCTGTGTTTCCTCTGTTTCCCTGTCCTTTTGTCTCCTGTGTGTTTTACCCTGTCAGTCTGGTCTGTCTGTCGGTAAGGAGGTTGGCCATCTCCTCCTCCCTCTCCTGGGCGGTGGTTGCTGGAGCAGCTGACACCAATCAATCAATCAAGACACACTCTGCAGTATATCAACCCTGGTCTTCCTGCCATTCATCGCCAGATCGTTTTCGTTGCCACAGTGGTAGTTACGCATTCAGGCTCTCTAACCTTGCTCGTTAGATTTTTTGACTTTGTATCTGCTCACTTTGTACCTTTTTGTGCTCATCCAGTTTTTGTCCTTTTTGTCCTAGTGGTATACTTACCTGCCAGCTGCCTCCGCTTCCTGCTGTACCTACCTGTTCACTCTCCAACATCATTGCTTCCCCTCGGATCACAAGTGGACTGGAATCACCATCTGGAGGAACACTGGAACCCCATTACCCATGCTCCTCGCTCCCTTTAAGACTTTCAGTCTTAATCCCAGCCACGTTGGACTCTGAGAAACCCTGCCCTGTCCACCGTTCAAATTTATTATTATTAATAAATTCTTAAATTGTTTCAACTTTCAACTTGACTAGTGTGTGCTGCTTTTGGGTCCACGTTTTGTTTAACCAGAACATAACACAAATGCCCCTCCTCTACAGTCTGCCTCGACTTCGTGAACATTTCCGCTGCTTCCTCAACAACATCACATCATTTACAACAAAGCAGAAGTTGGACATCACTGACTTTATACCAGCGAACCCAAATCCAGCATCAAGAGCAAAAACCAGCCCAATATTTAGAGAACTACTGAGTCGAGGAAACAGCTGAATGATGAGGTGAGTATAGCTGCTTCTGCATTTCATATCATTGTTGGAGTAAATAATGTAGGCTTCTTACTTTTCTCTCTTGTTTCTTGTTCTTTTCCTTTCTTCATTCTTCCCTTTCAGCTAGGGCCACATTCATTTTAAAAATTGTATTTTCTTTCTTATTCTTAACAATTATTATAAGTCGATTGTTTTCTGAAAGTTTCATCCCACCTCCAGTATTATAATTCTGGTGGAGAAATACTAAATGTTGTTGTTATAACTATCCTATTATCTTTAAACCATTACATCCTTCCTGTCTTTCTTGCTTTCCTGTGTGTCACACCATTTCTGTCATTTTCTTCCTTCCTTACTTGCCTCCTCCTTCCTTATCTCTTTCAGCCATATTTTTCTTATCTCTTGCCTTATTCCCTTCTGTATTTTCTTCCTCCCCTCTGTCCTCCCCTCCTTCTTTTTCTCCTCCTGCTTCACTCTGTTTCTTCCTTAATTTATTTATTCATTGCATACCTCATTCCCCTTTGTGTTTTATTTCATCCTTTGTTCCTTCTTGTCCTCTCTGTTACTTCTTCTCTTAACCATTCCTTCCCTCATTTCCTTACCCATTTCCTTCCTTTCCATCCACTAATTTTCCTTCCTTTGTCCTCTGTTCCCATTTCAAGTTTTACTTCTATACCTACTTTCCTTTTCCTTATTATCTTTAAGCCTACTTTTTCTTTCCAGCCGTCTGTTGGTCCATATTATTTTCCTTCCTATCCTCTCTTCTTTCATGACTCCTTCCTTATTTCCTTCCTATCCTCTAATACTCTTTAATCCATTTCCACCCCCTCCTTCCTTCCTTCCTTTCTTCCTTATTTCCTTGCTGTCTATCAAATCAAATCACGTTTATTTGTCACATACTGTATACAACCATACACAGTACAACGTGTAGTGAAATTATTTTGTGTTCCAGCTCCAGAAGGCAACTAACTAATAGAAAAGGAAATCGTTCCCTCCTTATTTCCTTCCTGTCCATTCAATGCTCCTAACTCCATTTCTATGTTCCTCCCTTCCTCCACCTGAGATGAACAGTGGTTATCCAAACATAGCACATGTACTTTAAAGCTGAAGTAGGAGAGATTAGAGCAAATATGATTAAAAAAAATTTGTTACAGTAGTGCATGAGACAGGTAACCTGAAAAAACTCATGTGCCTCTGTGTCCTCCGGTGCTCCTAACGGCATCTGCAAGATTTCACAGACCGGAGGAAAACAAGCAGTAAGATCTGATCTGAGGTCTGCTATCCATTTCTTGCTGCGGAGCCCTGTCACTTCACAAGACACGGAAAACCTCTGTTGGTCTGGAGGAGCTGCAGCAGTTATTTCTAGACAAATGTCCACTTTACATTCACTAGATATTCTCAGAGCTAAACTAACTCTTCTGCAGTGTTTAGTGTGAGTGCATGAACGTCTAGAGGTGGAGCAAGCTGAGTGAAGGAAGGCAGGCAGAGGAGCAGAGGAGCAGAGACTACAGCCCTGGAGACAAAAGCTACGGTTTCCCCCGCGTCCTCCGACCGCGGCCAACACTGTTTTGCAAGACGGGCTTCACTAGATATAACTTTGCGGTTTTGGTGCTTCCGTGTAGTTTGTGTTGAAGTCTTGTCTGAACAGCGTAGCCACAGACGAGCGCGCATATGCGAGCGCGCATGGGACACCGACTCGGGTGATTTATACGTGTAAGAAGTTACAAACAGTCGCTTTAACCTACTGGTGATGTGTTTTAATATTTGTTATTTTTACTCTCCATCAGTGCTGCTCAGAGTCAAACAACACTGGAGTCCAAACTGGAGGCCCTGCAGTGCCACTTCACCTGGGATCTGGACCCCAGCAGGACCAAACTTTTCTATCTCAGGGACCAGCTGGAGGACATCGGCACAGAGGAGGGAAACAGCTGGCTGGGTCACATTTACAACCTGCGGGGGTTCGTTCAATACAAGCTGGGGTTGACTGAAGACGCCCAGAGTTTGTTCAACAAGGCTGCAGAGGCCTTCCGCCAGATGAGAAGTGCAGATGAGGGTCCCTGGTTAGTGGTGAACTACGGGAACCTGGCTTGGCTGAACCACCACCTGGGAGACCAAGCAGAGAGTCAGGCTTACCTGACAAAGATCGACGCCCTGATGAATAAATACCCATCTCCATCCCAGGACGAGCTCCATCCAGAGATCTACGCTGAAAAAGCCTGGACCCTGATGAAGTTCAGCACAGACAAAAATCTGGCTGCAGATTACTTCCAGAGAGCCATCAAGATGCAGCCGGACATGGTGGAGTGGAACACCAGCCACGTCTTAGGGTTAGCGAGAGCTTTTAAACACAGCAACACGGGGCTGGAGGCTGACATGTTGGAGAAAGTGAGAATCGCCAAGGAACAGGATCCAGAGAACTTGTACCTCGCTGCTTACTACCTTGAGCAATGTGCTAAGAAAGGAGAGAGAATTGAAGATGAAGCACGAGAGTTAGCCAGAAAGGTTTTGAGAAATCCCGTCAGCAGCTACAGTGGTATGAAACCATTAATAAGGGTTTACAGAAACTATGTTTCTATTGATGAGGCCATTGATTTGGCAGAGGAGGCTCTGGAAAACCATCCAGATGAGCGTTATCTGAAGAGATGTGCTGCACTCTGTTACAAATGGAAGATCATTCATTTTAGTAAAAATCGCCCAAAGCAAAGCATGATAGACAGAGCAATCACTCTCCATGAGGAGGTGATTTCTCTTTACCCTCATTCTCGATTTGTGAAGGAAATAGACCTCGCAAATATGTACGCAAAATCCAATCACGGCCAGGCTAAAGCTGAGCAGATGTATCGGGAACGGCTAGAAAGGGATCTGGAACTTCCAGAGAAGCAGGTCCTTTACAACCACTACGCAAAATACTTACACTTCGATCGAAAGGAGCACGAAAGGTCAATACGATATCACATGAAGGCGGCAGCGATACCAGAACAATCCTTCTTTCGTGGGGACAGCATCACAACTCTGAAGAACATTAAAGACAAAGGCTGGAACCGAATGTGTAGAGAAATAGAGGAGTTTCTGGCAAACCTGCAAGAGCCATAGTGTTTTGAACATCACTGGTTCTAAATCCAGAAATAAATGTAGGTATTGCATTACCTAAAAAAATCTGTACGCACTTATTGATTAAGCTGTATCCTTTAAAGGCAGGTTTCAACAAGTGTCTGCAAGTTTTTAGACTTAAGTACATTTAATGGAAGACAAAAGCTTTTTTTTAAAACTATCTAAAAATCTACTCATTTGCTCTGAAAAACTGTCAGCAGTAGTACACTCAATTTGTACTAAACAGGCTGAATCATTCAATAACACTAGTCCTTTAAATAACATCCACTGTGGACATGTTCAAATGTCATTACTATAGTTCAGTATCACATGATTTATTAAAATAGATTTTGATCAGTGTTGTTTTTCACAACTTACATGTAATCACTGTGTTTATTATATTCCTGTTGTGTTGATTGTTTTTTTTCCATAGCACTGTATTTTAAGTTTATATAAGAACTACACTATATGTAATTTGAATGTCTGTAAGCTTTGGAGTAGTGAAATATAAAACTCTCTGATAAAGTTATAGATAATTTGATGTAACCTGAATATTATTGCCAGATGCAACTGATTGTATGTATAAAGTATGTCAAGCTGTGTCTCAGTTGTACACAATAGCCTATCAATACAAATAAATATATATTATGTGCACTAAGAAATCTTTAAGTTGTTTTGTTTTGGTGGTTATTATACAAGAAATTCATGTAGGCTTCACTATCTTGCAGTACTGTACTACACAGGGCGCTGATGGACGTTAATCAAAATACAACTTTCAACTTGTAAGTCAACATGGATGAACATCGCACACATACAGTTGTATAACTCCAAGGTGACATGTGAACAGGTGACAAATGATCAAATACGAGCCTTTGTGTCAAAGTGTTTCCCTGTCAGTGTGAAGTGGTAACCCAACAGTAACCTGGTTACACCAGTAGGTAACAGCAGAGTCATAATGCAGGTGTGTCCAGGTAACTGATGGCTCTTCATACCCGCTGCTCAGTGTGTCCACATATAGGCTACTACATATATAAATGTATATAAATATAAAATAATGCACATGTCACCTTAACATTTGATAAGATGTTGCAGCCATAAAGAATATGGCATCTTGGGTTTGAATATTATATATCTCATATATATTATATATATATATATATATACTATATATCAGTGTGGCATCATATTCCCCAAGAAGAAATACAACTTTCTAACTTTCAATCAACATAAGAAAAAATATCATGACAAATTTGATGAGTCATGTTTTAGTTTATTCAGATGTGGCTGTAGGTTTCCATTCCTGGGAAACGAAAGTCAAGGTGCATTAAGACTGAACACAAGACACTATGCACAAATGCCCCCCACTGGCCATCTGGCATACCGGGCGTTTTCCCGGTGGACCGACGTCCTTTTGGACCAACGTATGTCTTTTTTGTTGTTTTATTTGGCCCATTAAACAGGTAAATCGGCCCATTTCTTTTCCTTAATTGACACTGGGCTGGCCCAATCTCTCTGTGCCGGGCGGCCATAGGGAGGAGGAGAGGGAGGGAGATGAGAAAGGGAGTGTAGAGATAAGCATTATGGGCTGTCTGGCTCAACATGTCATGAGAGATGAGCAGTGCTCGAAGTGGGCTGGTACGTAGCGGTACGCAGATATACCAGGAACTGCTAGAAAGGGATCTGGAACCTGCAGATAAACAGATGCTTTACAACTTCTATGCAAAATACTTACACCTTGATCGTCAGGAGTACCAAAGGTCAATACAATATAACATGAAGGCAGCAGCAATACCGCATCAATCCTCCTTTCGTTGGAACAGCATCAAAACTCTGAAGAAGATTAAAGACAAAGGCAGGAACCAAATGTGTAGAGAAATAGAGGAGTTTCTGGCAAACCTGCAAAAACCATAGTGTTTTGAACAGGACTGGTTCTGAATCTACTAAAAAATTAGATATTGCATTTGCAAAATAGTCTCTACTTACTTTTTAATTTAATTACATATAAAACTACTTCTATACTTCTTAAAGGGACTATTTGTAACTTTGTACGCGCATAAATGTAGCGGGTCGTCACACATGCGCGCTCCCATATGCGCGTTCGCGTGTAGCCGCTGTACACTCCTCCTCTGCATGCTCGCCTTCACTCAGACAGCTCAGCTCGCTCCACCTCTAGACGTGAACGCGCGCTCACTCCACACTGCTGAAGAGTTACTTTAGCTCTGAGAATATCTAGTAGAATGTACAGGGGACGTTTGTGCAGAAATAACTGCTGCAGCTCCTCCAGACCAACAGAGGTTTTCCGTGTCTTGTGAAGTGACAGCCTGACTCTTCTCTACAGTTTGTGGTTGAAGTTGATGCTTCAGACATTGGGGTGGGGGCTGTTCTCTCTCAACACTCCAAACCTGATCAGAAATTGCACCCATGTGCTTTCTTCTCTCGACGCCTGTCTGTGGGCGTAACCGGGAACTATTGGCGGTGAAATTGGCTCTGGAGGAGTGGAGACACTGGCTGGAAGGGTCAGAGACCCCTTTCATCGTGTGGATGGACCACAAGAATCTTGCCTACATCCAGTCAGCTAAACGGCTGAATTCCCATCAGGCCCGGTGGGCATTATTCTTTGGCCGCTTCAACTTTACCATCACTCACCGTCCTGGTTCAAAAAACATCAAGCCTGATGCCCTGTCTCGCCAGTTTGCCTTAAAGGAGACCCCGAGTGGGTCGGACACCATTTTGCCAGCATCGTTGGTGGTGGGAGCTTTAACCTGGGAGGTTGAGTCAGCGGTCCGGGAGGCGCAACAGGAGGAACCAGATCCAGGCACAGGACCTGCAAATCGGCTGTTTGTTCCAGAGTCAGTCCGCTCTCAGGTCCTGCAGTGGGGACATGCCTCTCGGTTCGCTTGTCATCCAGGAATTAGTCGGACTTTGTCACTCCTCAGACAACACTTCTGGTGGCCCACCATCGACAGTGACACTAAGGAATACGTCCTCGCCTGCTCTGTTTGTGCCCGGGGTAAAACCTCTCATCGACCACCTGTAGGGTTGCTCCGCCCCTTACCAACGCCTGGTCGTCCTTGGTCTCACATCGGCATGGACTTTGTCACCGGTCTGCCTGTTTCTGATGGTATGACCACCATACTTACCATTGTGGGCCGGTTCTCCAAGGCCGCCCATTTCATTGGTCTTCCCAAGCTTCCTACAGCTCGTGAGACCGCTGTTCTCTTGACAAATCATGTCTTCCGCCTTCATGGCATTCCTTTGGACATCGTCTCAGACCGTGGTCCTTAGTTCATCTCACAGGTTTGAAGTCATTTTGCCATGCTCTGGGAGCTACTGTCAGCCTGTCGTCTGGTTTCCACCCACAAACTAATGGACAGCAAATCAGGATCTGGAGTCCACCATACGTTGTGTTGCCGCTTCAAATCCAACTTCCTGGAACGCTCACCTAAGTTTGATAGAATATGCACACAACTCTCTATCCTCCTCTGCCACTGGTGTTTCTCCGTTTGAAGGATCATTAGGTTATCAGCCTCCACTGTTCCCAGCACAGGAAGAGGAGTTGGCTGTTCCATCAGTGCAACATCATCTTCGACGCTGTGGCAAGATTTGGAGGGACACCAGGACAGCGCTGTTAAGGACAGCCGAGAGAAACAGGAAGATTGCTGATCGTCACCGAATCCAGGCTCCCAACTACACACCAGGTCAGAGAGTTTGGTTATCATTCAAAGACATTCCATTAAAAACTGACTCCAGAAAATTAGCACCACGTTTCATTGGACCGTTTGAGATCGAAAGGATCATTAACCCCTCCACTGTGAGACTCATCCTTCCCAAGTCTCTCAGGATTCACCCATCTTTTCATGTCTCCCAGCTGAAACCGGTCCTCACCAGTCCTCTGGTCCCTCCAACCAATCCCCCTCCTCCCGCCCGGATCATTGACAACCAGCCAGCATATACGGTCAGACGACTACTGGATGTTAGACGGCGAGGCCGGGGCCTTCAGTATCTGGTGGACTGGGAGGGATACGGTCCAGAGGAGAGGTCCTGGGTACCTCATTCCCGCATCCTGGATGCTGAGCTGGTCCGGGATTTTCATCAGGCGCACCCTGACAAGCCCGGAAAATCACCTGGAGGCTCTCGTTGAGGGGGAGGTACTGTCATGTTATCACCTGGGCAGTCTAGTAGTTTCCCTGTGTTTCCTCTGTTTCCCTGTCCTTTTGTCTCCTGTGTGTTTTACCCTGTCAGTCTGGTCTGTCTGTCGGTAAGGAGGTTGGCCATCTCCTCCTCCCTCTCCTGGGCGGTGGTTGCTGGAGCAGCTGACACCAATCAATCAATCAAGACACACTCTGCAGTATATCAACCCTGGTCTTCCTGCCATTCATCGCCAGATCGTTTTCGTTGCCACAGTGGTAGTTACGCATTCAGGCTCTCTAACCTTGCTCGTTAGATTTTTTGACTTTGTATCTGCTCACTTTGTACCTTTTTGTGCTCATCCAGTTTTTGTTCTTTTTGTCCTAGTGGTATACTTACCTGCCAGCTGCCTCCGCTTCCTGCTGTACCTACCTGCTCACTCTCCAACATCATTGCTTCCCCTCGGATCACAAGTGGACTGGAATCACCATCTGGAGGAACACTGGAACCCCATTACCCATGCTCCTCGCTCCCTTTAAGACTTTCAGTCTTAATCCCAGCCACGTTGGACTCTGAGAAACCCTGCCCTGTCCACCGTTCAAATTTATTATTATTAATAAATTCTTAAATTGTTTCAACTTTCAACTTGACTAGTGTGTGCTGCTTTTGGGTCCACGTTTTGTTTAACCAGAACATAACACAAATGCCCCTCCTCTACAGTCTGCCTCGACTTCGTGAACATTTCCGCTGCGTCCTCAACAACATCACATCATTTACAACAAAGCAGAAGTTGGACATCACTGACTTTATACCAGCGAACCCAGATCCAGCATCAAGAGCAAAAACCAGCCCAATATTTAGAGAACTACTGAGTCGAGGAAACAGCTGAATGATGAGGTGAGTATAGCTGCTTCTGCATTTCATATCATTGTTGGAGTAAATAATGTAGGCTTCTTACTTTTCTCTCTTGTTTCTTGTTCTTTTCCTTTCTTCATTCTTCCCTTTCAGCTAGGGCCACATGAATTTTAAAAATTGTATTTTCTTTCTTATTCTTAACAATTATTATAAGTCGATTGTTTTCTGAAAGTTTCATCCCACCTCCAGTATTATAATTCTGGTGGAGAAATGCTAAATGTTGTTGTTATAACTATCCTATTATCTTTAAACCATTACATCCTTCCTGTCTTCCTTGCTTTCCTGTGTGTCACACCATTTCTGTCATTTTCTTCCTTCCTTACTTGCCTCCTCCTTCCTTATCTCTTTCAGCCATATTTTTCTTATCTCTTGCCTTATTCCCTTCTGTATTTTCTTCCTCCCGTGTCCTCCCCTCCTTATTTTTCTCCTCCTGCCTCACTCTGTTTCTTCCTTAATTTATTTATTCATTGCATACCTCATTCCCCTTTGTGTTTTATTTCATCCTTTGTTCCTTCTTGTCCTCTCTGTTACTTCTTCTCTTAACCATTCCTTCCCTCATTTCCTTACCCATTTCCTTCCTTTCCATCCAGTAATTTTCCTTCCTTTGTCCTCTGTTCCCATTTCAAGTTTTACTTCTATACCTACTTTCCTTTTCCTTATTATCTTTAAGCCTACTTTTTCTTTCCAGCCGTCTGTTGGTCCATATTATTTTCCTTCCTATCCTCTCTTCTTTCATTACTCCTTCCTTATTTCCTTCCTATCCTCTAATACTCTTTAATCCATTTCCACCCCCTCCTTCCTTCCTTCCTTTCTTCCTTATTTCCTTGCTGTCTATTAAATCAAATCACGTTTATTTGTCACATACTGTATACAACCATACACAGTACAACGTGTAGTGAAATTATTTTGTGTTCCAGCTCCAGAAGGCAACTAACAAATAGAAAAGAAAATATTTCCCTCCTTATTTCCTTCCTGTCCATTGAATGCTCCTAACTCCATTTCTATGTTCCTCCCTTCCTCCACCTGAGATGAACAGTGGTTATCCAAACATAGCACATGTACTTTAAAGCTGAAGTAGGAGAGATTAGAGCAAATATGATTAAAAAAAATTTGTTACAGTAGTGCATGAGACAGGTAACCTGAAAAAAATCATGTGCCTCTGTGTCCTCCGGTGCTCCTAACGGCATCTGCAAGATTTCACAGACCGGAGGAAAACAAGCAGTAAGATCTGATCTGAGGTCTGCTATCCATTTCTTGCTGCGGAGCCCTGTCACTTCACAAGACACAGAAAACCTCTGTTGGTCTGGAGGAGCTGCAGCAGTTATTTCTAGACAAATGTCCACTTTACATTCACTAGATATTCTCAGAGCTAAACTAACTCTTCTGCAGTGTTTAGTGTGAGTGCATGAACGTCTAGAGGTGGAGCAAGCTGAGTGAAGGCAGGCAGGCAGAGGAGCAGAGGAGCAGAGACTACAGCCCTGGAGACAAAAGCTATGGTCTCCCCCGCGTCCTCCGATCGCGGCCAACACTGTTTTGCAAGACGGGCTTCACTAGATATAACTTTGCGGTTTTGGTGCTTCCGTGTTGTTTGTGTTGGAGTCTTGTCTGAACAGCGTAGCCACAGACGAGCGCGCATATGCGAGCGCGCATATGCGAGCGCGCATATGCGAGCGCGCATATGCGAGCGCGCATGGGACACCGACCCGGGTGATTTATACGTGTAAGAAGTTACAAACAGTCGCTTTAACCTACTGGTGATGTGTTTTAATATTTGTTATTTTTACTCTCCATCAGTGCTGCTCAGAGTCAAACAACATTGGAGTCCAAACTGGAGGCCCTGCAGTGCCACTTCACCTGGGATCTGGACCCCAGCAGGAACAAACTTTTCTATCTCAGGGACCAGCTGGAGGACATCGGCACAGAGGAGGGAAACAGCTGGCTGGGTCACATTTACAACCTGTGGGGGTTCATTCAATACAAGCTGGGGTTGACTGAAGACGCCCAGAGTTTGTTCAACAAGGCTGCAGAGGCCTTCCGCCAGATGAGAAGTGCAGATGAGGGTCCCTGGTTAGTGGTGAACTACGGGAACCTGGCTTGGCTGAACCACCACCTGGGAGACCAAGCAGAGAGTCAGGCTTACCTGACAAAGATCGACGCCCTGATGAATAAATACCCATCTCCATCCCAGGACGAGCTCCATCCAGAGATCTACGCTGAAAAAGCCTGGACCCTGATGAAATTCAACACAGACAAAAATCTGGCTGCAGATTACTTCCAGAGAGCCATCAAGATGCAGCCGGACATGGTGGAGTGGAACACCAGCCACGTCTTAGTGTTAGCGAGAGCTTTTAAACACAGCAACACGGGGCTGGAGGCTGACATGTTGGAGAAAGTGAGAATCGCCAAGGAACAGGATCCAGAGAACTTGTACCTCGCTGCTTACTACCTTGAGCAATGTGCTAAGAAAGGAGAGAGAATTGAAGATGAAGCACGAGAGTTAGCCAGAAAGGTTTTGAGAAATCCCGTCAGCAGCTACAGTGGTATGAAACCATTAATAAGGGTTTACAGAAACTATGTTTCTATTGATGAGGCCATTGAATTGGCAGAGGAGGCTCTGGAAAACCATCCAGATGAGCGTTATCTGAAGAGATGTGCTGCACTCTGTTACAAATGGAAGATCCTTTTTTTCAGGGACAGTCGCCCAAAGCAAAGCATGATAGACAGAGCAATCAGTCTCCATGAGGAGGTGATTTCTCTTTACCCTCATTCTTCATTTGTGAAGGAACTAGACCTCGCAAATATGTATGCAAAATCCAGTCACGGCCAGGCTAAAGCTGAGCAGATGTATCAGGAACTGCTAGAAAGGAATCTGGAACCTCCAGAGAAGCAGGTCCTTTACAACTACTACGCAAAATATTTAATCTTCGAGCGACGGGAGTACCAAAGGTCAATAAAATATCACATGAAGGCAGCAGCGATACCGCAACAATCCTTCTATCGTGGGAACAGCATCAAAGTCCTGGAGAAGATTACAGCCAAAGGCAGGAACCAAATGTGTAGAGAAATAGAGGAGTTTCTGGAAAACCTGCAAGAGCCATAGTGTTTTGAACATCACTGGTTCTAAATCCAGAAATAAATGTAGGTATTGCATTACCTAAAAAAATCTGTACGCGCTTATTGACTGAACTGTATCCTTTAAAGGCAGGTTTCAACAAGTGTCTGCAAGTTTTAGACTTAAGTACATTTAATGGAAGACAAAAGCTTTTTTTAAAAACTATCTAAAAATCTACACATTTGCTCTGAAAAACTGTCAGCAGTAGTACACTCAATCTGTACTAAACAGGCTGAATCATTCAATAACACTAGTCCTTTAAATAACATCCACTGTGGACATGTTCAAATGTTATTACTATAATTCAGTATCACATGATTTATTAAAATAGATTTTGATCAGTGTTGATTTTCATAACTTACATGTAATCACTGTGTTTATTATATTCCTGTTGTGTAGATTGTTTTTTTTCCATAGCACTGTATTTTAAGCTTATATAAGAACTCCACTATATGTAATTTGAATGTCTGTAAGCTTTGGAGTAGTGAAATATAAAACTCTCTGATAATGTTATAGATAATTTGATGTAACTTGAATATTATTGCCAGATGCAACTGATTGTATGTATAAAGTATGTCAAGCTGTGTCTCAGTTGTACACAATAGCCTATTAATACAAATAAATATACATTATGTACACTAAAAAATCTTTAAGTTGTTTTGTTTTGGTGGTTATTATACAAGAAATTCATGTAGGCTTCACTATCTTGCAGTACTGTACTACACAGGGCGCTGATTAATCAAATACAACTTTCAGCTTTTAAGTCAACATGGATAAACATCGCACACATACAGTTGTATAACTCCAAGGTGACATGTGAACAGGTGGAAAATGATCAAATACGAGCCTTTGTGTCAAAGTGTTTCCCTGTTAGTGTGAAGTGGTAACCCAACAGTAACCTGGTTACACCAGTAGGTGGAAGCAGAGTCATAATGCAGGTGTGTCCAGGTAACTGATGGCTCTTCATACCCGCTGCTCAGTGTGTCCACATATAGGCTACTACATATATAAATGCATTTAAATATAAAATAATTCACGTCACCTTAACATTTGATAAGATGTTGCAGCCATAAATAATATGACATCTTGTGTTTGAATATTATATATCTGATATATAATATATATACTATATATCAGTGTGGCATCATATTACTCAAGAAGAAATACAACTTTCTAACTTTCAATCAACATAAGAAAAAATATCATGACAAATTTGATGAGTCATGTTTTAGTTTATTCAGATGTGGCTGTAGGTTTCCATTCCTGGGAAACGAAAGTCAAGGCGCATTAAGACTAAACAATAGGCTTTACACGCAAATGCCCCTCCTCTACAGTCTGCTTCGACTTCAGTGAGAGCATTTAAAGCTGCGTCCTCAACAACATCACATCATTTACGACAAAGCAGAAGTTGGACATCACTGACTTTATACCAGCGAACCCAAATCCAGCATCAAGAGCAAAAAGCAGCCCAATATTTAGAGAACTACTGAGTCGAGGAAACAGCTGAATGATGAGGTGAGTAGCTGCTTCTGCATTTCATATCATTGTTGGAGTAAATAATGTAGGCTTCTTACTTTTCTCTCTTGTTTCTTGTTCTTTTCCTTTCTTCATTCTTCCCTTTCAGCTAGGGCCACATGAATTTTAAAATTGTATTTTCTTTCTTATTCTTAACAATTATTATAAATCGATTGTTTTCTGAAAGTTTCATCCCACCTCCAGGAATATAATTCTGGTGGAGAAATACTAAATGTTGTTGTTATTACTATCCTATTATCTTTAAACCATTTCATCCTTCCTGTCTTCCTTGCTTTCCTCTGTGTCTCACACCATTTCTGTCATTTTCTTCCTTCCTATTACTTGCCTCCTCCTTCCTTACCTCTTTCAGACATCTTTTTCTTATCTCTTGCCTTATTCCTTTTTGTCTTTTCTTCCTCCCCTCTGTCCTCCCCTTCTTCTTTTTCTTCCTTTATTTATTTATTCATTGTATACCTCATTCCCCTTTTTGTTGTCTTTCATCCTTTGTTCCTTCTTGTCCTCCATGTTTTTATCCTCTCTATTACTTCTTCTCTTATCCATTCCTTCCCTCATTTCCTTACCCATTTCCTTCCTTTCCATCCACTAATTTTCCTTCCTTTGTCCTCTGTTCCCATTTGAAGTTTTACTTCTATACCTACTTTCCTTTTCCTTATTATCATTAAGCCTACTTTTTATTTCCAGCCGTCTGTTGGTCCATATTCTTTTCCTTCCTACACTCTCTTCTTTCATCCTCTAATACTCTTTAATCCATTTCCACCCCCCTCCATTCCTTCCTTCCTTTCTTCCTTATTTCCTTGCTGTCAAATCAAATCACGTTTATTTATCACATATACAACCATACACAGTACAACGTGTAGTGAAATTATTTTGTGTTCCAGCTCCAGAAGGCAACTAACAAATAGAAAAGAAAATCTTTCCCTCCTTATTTCCTTCCTGTCCATTCAATGCTCCTAACTCCATTTCTATGTTCCTCCCTTCCTCCACATGAGATGAACAGTGGTTATCCAAACATAGCACACGTACATTAAAGCTGAAGTAGGAGAGATTAGAGCAAATATGATTAAAAAAAGTTATTTTTATAAAACGTATATTGTGACAGTAGTGCATGAGACAGGTAACCTGAACAAAATCATGTGCCTCTGTGTCCTCCGGTGCTCCTAACGGCATCTGCAAGATTTCACAGACCGGAGGAAAACAAGCAGTAAGAGCTGATCTGAGGTCTGCTGTCCAGCTGCTGTCTATCAGAGCCAGCTGTCAATCACTCGCGAACTCCGACCAAACAGTCAAACTGCAGCGCTGATCAAATATTAATCAATATTATGTTACGTTAATGCCTATTTCTCGCCTCACATGTTTTCAGGATCATCTTGTAGTGCACGATTTAGCTGTAAAATGAGAAAGTTTGTGACGCCGCTGCCATTGTGAAATCTGGTGAAGGAACGCCAAGTTCCGGTCACATGACCGGAGCGCATCCAATAGGAACGCTCTCTCAATGAAATGGCCTGTGATTGGTCAAAGTCTCCCTTCACTGGCTAGATTTTTTAAAGCCTGAAAACAGAGTTATGAGGAGGTGCAGAAGTCTAGTTTTCTCTCAGAACACTTGAATTACAATATGCTGAAAGGTTATTATGGAATTTTTGCCCAATTATGCCAAAAAATATACTGCCTACTGACACTTTAAGAGCATATTACTTTAAAGGGACTGTTTGTAAGAATCAGAAATGCTTGTTAACAGCGACACCTGTGGCCGTTAAGTCAACGAAAGTCAGCATCAGACTCGCACTTGCTCGCTCTAAATAGACATGAACGAGCATCGCTCAAAACAGTGAGGCGACACACGTCAGCTAAAACCACAATATCACTCTATATTTCACCTGCTTGGCAGTAATGTTAATAATAATAATAATAATAGCTTGGATTTATATAGCGCCTTTCATGAAACCCAAGGACGCTTAACAAAGACATAAATAAACACAACAAATGTAACATAACAGTAGCTAGGGGCCATAGGCCTTGGTGAAGAGGTGGGTTTTGAGGAGTCTTTTGAAGGTGTCCAGAGATGGTGCGTTGCGGAGCTCTATGGGGAGAGATTTCCAGAGGGTGGGGGCTGTCACACTGAAAGCTCTGTCCCCAAAAGTTCGCATTTTTGTGTAAGGGATGGAGAGCTGACCCGTGCCTGAGGATCTAAGGTTCCGGGGCTGTGTGTAAGGGTGGAGGAGGTCAGATAAATACTGAGGAGCCAGGGCGTTGAGGGGTTTGTAGGTGAGGAGGAGGATTTTGTAGGTGATGCGGGACTTGACCGGGAGCCAGTGGAGGTGGATGAGGGTGGGGGTGATGTGCTGCCAGGGCTTGGTGCGGGTGAGAACCCTGGCAGCTGAGTTTTGCACATACTGGAGCCTGTCCAGGGCTTTGCTGGGAACCCCGGACAGAACTCCATTGCAGTAGTCCAAACGGGAGGTGACGAAAGCGTGGATGAGGGTTTCTGCCACAGAGTCAGAGAGTGATTGCCGGAGACGTGAGATGTTTTTGAGGTGGAAGAAGGCGGATTTGGTGATGAACCTGATATGAGACTGGAATGAGAGTGTTGGGTCCAGGATGACACCCAGGTTGCGGACTTCCGAGGATGGGGAGAAGGAACAGCCGTCAACGTCCAGGTGGAGATCTCCAACCTTCCGGAGCAGGGCCTTGGGAGCCACAACCATGAGCTCGGTTTTGTTGCTGTTGAGTTTTAGGAAGTTAGATGACATCCAGATTTTTATTGCATGCAGGCAATTTACAAGTGACTGTGGGGGTAGCTGGGTGGATGGTTTGGTGCTCAGATATAGTTGTGTGTCGTCAGCATATGAATGAAAGCTGAGACCGTGGTGGCGGATGATCTGACCAAGGGGGAGCATGTAGATGGTGAAGAGGAGGGATCCCAGCACAGAGCCTTGAGGTACGCCATGGTTGACTGGGGCCGGGGTGGAACTGGAGTCTCTGATGGTGACAAACTGTTTTCTGTTTGTGAGGTAGGACTGAAACCAGGAGAGAGCTGAACCGGTGAGGCCAAGGTAGTCAGATAGGCGGGTGAGGAGGATGGTGTGGGAGACTGTGTCGAAGGCAGCTGAGAGGTCCAGGAGGATGAGGATGCTGATGTTACCAGAATCTGCAGCGATGAGGAGGTCATTTGTGATTTTGATGAGGGTGGTCTCTGTGCTGTGGTGTGGTCTGAAGCCAGATTGAAACGTTTCGTAGAGCTCATGGTTGGCCATATGTTGATGGAGTTGGGCGGCCACTGCTCTTTCCAGAATTTTGCTCAGGAAAGGAAGGTTGGAGATCGGTCGGTAGTTGTTGCTGTCATCCCGGTCCAGACCTGGCTTTTTGAGGATGGGAGTGACTGATGCCATCTTGAGGCTGTCGGGTACAAGACCAGATGCCAAGGAGGAGTTGATGATGTTCACCATAATGGGGCACAGGGCAGGTAGGCAAGCCTTGACCAAGGCTGTGGGCATTGGGTCCAGAGAACAGGTGGAGGCTTTGGCCTTAGTGACCAACTTGGCGACCTGAGGAGCACATACAGGGGAGAAGGAGGAGAGGGAGCACTGAGGCAGGCGAACATCCAAGGGAGCCACGCCCAGTGGCTGAGGTGTGTGTGGAGGGAGGTGGGCAGGCGCCAGGAGCTGCTGATGGATGGACTCGACTTTGTCCTGGAAAAAGTCCAGGAACTTAGTGCAGAGGTCGGGGGCACCTGAGGGGAGGGGGGGGTCGAGGGGGCGAAGGAGCCGGTTGATGGTAGGTGAACAGCATTCTGGGGTGGTTTTGTTGGTTGGTAATGAGGGTGGAGTAGTAGTGTGTTTTGGCCTGGGAGAGAGCTACTTTGTAGGCCCTCACATGCTCTTTATAAGCCTCAAGGTGGACAGTGAGGCCAGATCTTTTGTAGCGCCTCTCCAGTTGACGGCCGGTGGTCTTCTGGGTGCGGAGTTCAGTGGTGAACCAGGGGGCGGGACGGGTGTAGGAGACAGTCCGGGTTTTGAGGGGGGCAAGGGAGTCAAGGCTGCCGGATAAAGTGGCGTTGTAGTGGGCAACCAGCCCATCAGCAGAGCTGTCGTGGGGATCTGAGGCCAGATGGGTCGCTATCAGGTCGTTCAGAGCTGGTGTACTCACTGTCTTGATGTTCCTGTATTGGATGGTACGTTTTGTGCGCTGCCTGGGCAGGGTGACAGGAACAGTGCAAAGAACAGCGAGATGGTCTGAAACAGCGAGGTCTAGGCACTGCAGATGGGAGGGAGTTGTGCCAGTGGAGCACACCAGATCCAACGTGTGGCCTTTAGTGTGGGTGGGACTTTTAACGTGCTGTGTGATGTTGAAACAGTCCAACAGTGACAGGAATTCAGTGGCAAACGAGCAGCTGGTGGAGTCCACATGACTCCACATGTTAGCTGCCCAGACGAAGGTCTCTCCATGAATCAATGCTGATCCTAGTGTTGGCTTTTCCTGCTTCAGCCTTCCGACCGCGGCCAGAGGGAGACACCGGCAAACGGTCGGAGACGATAAAGTTTCTCGCTGCGGAGCCCCGTCACTTCACAAGACACGGAAAACCTCTGTTGGTCTGGAGGAGCTGCAGCATTTATTTCTGCACAAACGTCCACTGCACATTCACTAAATATTCTCAGAGCTAAACTAACTCTTCTGCAGTGTGGAGTAGTGCGCGCATGCACGTGAGGTGGAGCAAGCTGAGTGAAGGCAAGCAGGCAGAGGAGCAGAGGAGCAGAGACTCCGGCCCTCGAGACCAAAGCTACGGTCTCCCCCGCGTCCTCCGACCGCGGCCAACACTGTTTTGCAAGACGGGCATCATTAGATATAACTTTGCGGTTTTGGTGCTTCCGGGTAGTTTGTGTTGGAGTCTTGTCTGAACAGCGTAGCCACATACGAGCGCGCATATGAGAGCGCGCATGGGACACCGACCCGGGTGATTTATACGTGTAAAAAGTTACAAACAGTCCCTTTAACCTACTGGTGATGTGTTTTAATATTTGTTATTTTTACTCTCCATCAGTGCTGCTCAGAGTCAAACACTGGTGTCCAAACTGGAGGCCCTGCAGTGCCACTTCACCTGGGATCTGGACCCCAGCAGGAACAAACTTTTCCGTTTCCGTGACCAGCTGGAGGACATCGGCACAGAGGAGGGAAACAGCTGGCTGGGTCACATTTACAACCTGCGGGGGTTCATTCAATACAAGCTGGGGTTGACTGAAGACGCCCAGAGTTTGTTCAACAAGGCTGCAGAGGCCTTCCGCCAGATGAGAAGTGCAGATGAGGGTCCCTGGTTAGTGGTGAACTACGGGAACCTGGCTTGGCTGAACCACCACCTGGGAGACCAAGCAGAGAGTCAGGCTTACCTGACAAAGATCGACGCCCTGATGAATAAATACCCATCTCCATCCCAGGACGAGCTCCATCCAGAGATCTACGCTGAAAAAGCCTGGACCCTGATGAAATTCAACACAGACAAAAATCTGGCTGCAGATTACTTCCAGAGAGCCATCAAGATGCAGCCGGACATGGTGGAGTGGAACACCAGCCACGTCTTAGTGTTAGCGAGAGCTTTTAAACACAGCAACACGGGGCTGGAGGCTGACATGTTGGAGAAAGTGAGAATCGCCAAGGAACAGGATCCAGAGAACTTGTACCTCGCTGCTTACTACCTTGAGCAATGTGCTAAGAAAGGAGAGAGAATTGAAGATGAAGCACGAGAGTTAGCCAGAAATGGTTTTGAGAAATCCCGTCAGCAGCTACAGTGGTATGAAACCATTAATAAGGGTTTACAGAAACTATGTTTCTATTGATGAGGCCATTGAATTGGCAGAGGAGGCTCTGGAAAACCATCCAGATGAGCGTTATCTGAAGAGATGTGCTGCACTCTGTTACAAATGGAAGATCCTTTTTTTCAGGGACAGTCGCCCAAAGCAAAGCATGATAGACAGAGCAATCAGTCTCCATGAGGAGGTGATTTCTCTTTACCCTCATTCTTCATTTGTGAAGGAACTAGACCTCGCAAATATGTACGCAAAATCCAGTCACGGCCAGGCTAAAGCTGAGCAGATGTATCAGGAACTGCTAGAAAGGAATCTGGAACCTCCAGAGAAGCAGGTCCTTTACAACTACTACGCAAAATATTTAATCTTCGAGCGACGGGAGTACCAAAGGTCAATAAAATATCACATGAAGGCAGCAGCGATACCGCAACAATCCTTCTATCGTGGGAACAGCATCAAAGTCCTGGAGAAGATTACAGCCAAAGGCAGGAACCAAATGTGTAGAGAAATAGAGGAGTTTCTGGAAAACCTGCAAGAGCCATAGTGTTTTGAACATCACTGGTTCTAAATCCAGAAATAAATGTAGGTATTGCATTACCTAAAAAAATCTGTACGCGCTTATTGACTGAACTGTATCCTTTAAAGGCAGGTTTCAACAAGTGTCTGCAAGTTTTAGACTTAAGTACATTTAATGGAAGACAAAAGCTTTTTTTAAAAACTATCTAAAAATCTACACATTTGCTCTGAAAAACTGTCAGCAGTAGTACACTCAATCTGTACTAAACAGGCTGAATCATTCAATAACACTAGTCCTTTAAATAACATCCACTGTGGACATGTTCAAATGTTATTACTATAATTCAGTATCACATGATTTATTAAAATAGATTTTGATCAGTGTTGATTTTCATAACTTACATGTAATCACTGTGTTTATTATATTCCTGTTGTGTAGATTGTTTTTTTTCCATAGCACTGTATTTTAAGCTTATATAAGAACTCCACTATATGTAATTTGAATGTCTGTAAGCTTTG
This sequence comes from Sebastes umbrosus, assembly GCF_015220745.1. NCBI lineage: Eukaryota > Metazoa > Chordata > Actinopteri > Perciformes > Sebastidae > Sebastes > Sebastes umbrosus. The sequence continues at coordinate 29,875,881 of NC_051273.1, forward strand.
GAGTAGTGAAATATAAAACTCTCTGATAATGTTATAGATAATTTGATGTAACTTGAATATTATTGCCAGATGCAACTGATTGTATGTATAAAGTATGTCAAGCTGTGTCTCAGTTGTACACAATAGCCTATTAATACAAATAAATATACATTATGTACACTAAAAAATCTTTAAGTTGTTTTGTTTTGGTGGTTATTATACAAGAAATTCATGTAGGCTTCACTATCTTGCAGTACTGTACTACACAGGGCGCTGATGGACGTTAATCAAAATACAGCTTTTAACTTTTAAGTCAACATGGATAAACATCGCACACATGCAGTTGTATAACTCCAAGGTGACATGTGAACAGGTGACAAATGATCAAATACGAGCCTTTGTGTCAAAGTGTTTCCATGTCAGTGTGAAGTGGTAACCCAACAGTAACCTGGTTACACCAGTAGGTAACAGCAGAGTCATAATGCAGGTGTGTCCAGGTAACTGATGGCTCTTCATACCCGCTGCTCAGTGTGTCCACATATAGGCTACTAAATATATAAATGTATATAATATAAAATAATGCACGTCACCTTAATATTTGATAAGATGTTGCAGCCATAAAGAATATGGCATCTTGGGTTTGAATATTTCACTCAGTGTGGCATCATATTCCTCAAGAAGAAATACAACTTTCTAACTTTAAATCAACTTAAGAGAAAATATAATCACAAAATCTGATGAGTCATGTTTTAGTTTATTCAGATGTGGCTGTAGGTTTCCATTTCTGGAAAACGAAAGTCAAGGCGCATTAAGACTGAACACATGACTCTATGCTCAAATGCCCCTCCTCTACAGTCTGCTTCGACTTCAGTGAACATTTCCGCTGCGTCCTCAACAACATCACATCATTTACAACAAAGCAGAAGTTGGACATCACTGACTTTATACCAGCGAACCCAAATCCAGCATCAAGAGCAAAAAGCAGCCCAATATTTAGAGAACTACTGAGTCGAGGAAACAGCTGAATGATGAGGTGAGTATAGCTGCTTCTGCATTTCATATCATTGTTGGAGTAAATAATGTAGGCTTATTACTTTTCTCTTTTGTTTCTTGTTCTTTTCCTTTCTTCATTCTTCCCTTTCAGCTAGGGCCACATGAATTTCAAAATTGTATTTTCTTTCTTATTCTTAACAATTATTATAAATCGATTGTTTTCTGAAAGTTTCATCCCACCTCCAGGAATATAATTCTGGTGGAGAAATACTAAATGTTGTTATTATTACTATCCTATTATCTTTAAACCATTACATCCTTCCTGTCTTTCCTCTGTGTCTCACACCATTCGGTAATTTTCTTCCTTCCTTACTTGCCTCCTCCTTCCTTACCTATTTCATTCATCTTGTAGTGTACGGTTTAGCTGTAAAATGAGAAAGTTTGTGACGCCGCCGCCATTGTGAAATCTGTTGAAGGAACGCCAAGTTCCGGTCACATGACCGGAGCGCATCCAATAGGAATGCTCTCTCAATGAAATGACCTGTGATTGGTCAAAGTCTCCCGTCACAGGCTCGATTTTTTAAAGCCTGAAATCAGAGCCATCAGGAGGTGCAGAAGTCTAGTTATCTCTCAGAACACTTGAATTACAATATGCTGAAAGGTTATTATGGAATTTTTGCCCAATGATGCCAAAAATATACTGCCTACTGACACTTTAAGAGCATGTTACTTTAACCTACTGGTGATGTGTTTTAATATTTGTTATTTTTACTCTCCATCAGTGCTGCTCAGAGTCAAACAACACTGGTGTCCAAACTGGAGGCCCTGCAGTGCCACTTCACCTGGGATCTGGACCCCAGCAGGAACAAACTTCTCCGTTTCTGTGACCAGCTGGAGGACATCGGCACAGAGGAGGGAAACAGCTGGCTGGGTCACATTTGCAACCTGCAGGGGTTCATTCAATACAAGCTGGGGCTCACTAAAGACGCCCAGAGTTTGTTCAATAAGGCTGCAGAGGCCTTCCGCCAGATGAGAAGTGCAGATGAGGGTCCCTGGTTAGTGGTGAACTACGGGAACCTGGCTTGGCTGAACCACCACCTGGGAGACCAAGCAGAGAGTCAGGCTTACCTGACAAAGATCGACGCCCTGATGAATAAATACCCATCTCCATCCCAGGACGAGCTCCATCCAGAGATCTACGCTGAAAAAGCCTGGACCCTGATGAAGTTTAGCAGAGACAGAAATCTGGCTGCAGATTACTTCCAGAGAGCCATCAAGATGCAGCCGGACATGGTGGAGTGGAACACCAGCCACGTCTTAGTGTTAGCGAGAGCTTTTACACACAGCAACACGGGGCTGGAGGCTGACATGTTGGAGAAAGTGAGAATCGCCAAGGAACAGGATCCAGAGAACTTGTACCTCGCTGCTTACTACCTTGAGCAATGTGCTAAGAAAGGAGAGAGAATTGAAGATGAAGCACGAGAGTTAGCCAGAAAGGTTTTGAGAAATCCCGTCAGCAGCTACAGTGGTATTAAAAAATTAATAAGGGTTTACAGAAACTATGTTTCTATTGATGAGGCCATTGAATTGGCAGAGGAGGCTCTGGAAAACCATCCAGATGAGCGTTATCTGAAGAGATGTGCTGCACTCTGTTACAAATGGAAGATCATGTGTTTCAGTAACAATCGCCCAAAGCAAAGCATGATAGACAGAGCAATCACTCTCCATGAGGAGGTGATTCCTCTTTACCCTCATTCTCGATTTGTGAAGGAAATAGACCTCACAAATATGTACGCAAAATCCAATCACGGCCAGGCTAAAGCTGAGCAGATGTATCAGGAACTGCTAGAAAGGGATCTGGAAACTCCAGAGAAGCAGGTCCTTTACAACCACTACGCAAAATATTAAAGCTACGATCGAAAGGAGTACGAAAGTTCTTTACGATATCACATGAAGGCGGCAGCGATACCGCAACAATCGTTCTTTCGTGATAACAGCATCAAAGTCCTGGAGAAGATTAAAGACAAAAACAGGAGCCGAATGTGTAGAGAAATAGAGGAGTTTCTGGGAAACCTGCAAGAGCCATAGTGTTTTGAACATCACTGGTTCTAAATCCAGAAATAAAATGTAGGTATTGCATTACCTAAAAAAATCTGCACACACTTATTGAGCTGTTTCCTTTAAAGGCAGGTTTCAACAAGTGTCTGCAAGTTTTAGACTTAAGTATATTTAATGGAAGACAAAAGGTTTTTTTTATAACTATCTAAAGATCTACTCATTTGCTCTGAAAAACTGTCAGCGGTAGTACACTCAATCTGTACTAAACAGGCTGAATCATTCAATAACACTAGTCCTTTAAATAACATCCACTGTGGACATGTTCAAATGTTATTACTATAGTTCAGTATCACATGATTTATTAAAATAGATTTTGATCAGTGTTGATTTTCATAACTTACATGTAATCACTGTGTTTATTATATTCCTGTTGTGTTGATTGTTTTTTTTCCATAGCACTGTATTTTAAGTTTATATAAGAACTACACTATATGTAATTTGAATGTCTGTAAGCTTTGGAGTAGTGAAATATAAAACTCTCTGATAATGTTATAGATAATTTGATGTAACCTGAATATTATTGCCAGATGCAACTGATAGTATGTATAAAGTATGTCAAGCTGTGTCTCAGTTGTACACAATAGCCTATTAATACTAATAAATATACATTATGTACACTAAGAAATCTGTAAGTTTGTTTTGTTTTGGTGGTTATTATACAAGAAATTCATGTAGGCTTCACTATCTTGCAGTACTGTACTACACAGGGCGCTGATGGACGTTAATCAAACTACAACTTTTAACTTGTAAGTCAACATGACATCGCACACATACAGTTGTATAACTCCAAGGTGACATGTGAACAGGTGACAAATGATGAAATACAAGCCTTTGTGTCAAAGTGTTTCCCTGTCAGTGTGAAGTGGTAACCCAACAGTAACCTGGTTACACCAGTAGATGGCAGCAGAGTCATAATGCAGGTTTGTCCAGGTAACTGATGGCTCTTCATACCCGCTGCTCAGTGTGTCCATATATAGACTACTAAATATATAAATGTATATAAATATAAAATAATGCACATGTCACCTTAACATCTGATAAGATGTTGCAGCCATAAAGAATATGGCATCTTGTGTTTGAATATTATATATCTGATATATAATATATATATATATATATATATATATATATATATAATATATATCAGTGTGGCATCATATTCCTCAAGAAGAAGAAAAACTTTCTAACTTTAAATCAACATCAGAAAAAATATCATGACAAATTTGATGAGTCATGTTTTAGTTTATTCAGATGTGGCTGTAGGTTTCCATTCCTGGGAAACGAAAGTCAAGGCACATTAAGACTGAATACAAGACACTATGCACAAATGCCCCCCGCTTGCCATCTGGCATACCTGGCGTTTTCCCGGTGAAACGACGTCCTTTTGGACCAACGTATGTCTTTTTTGTTGTTTTATTTGGCCCATAAAACAGGTAAATCGGCCCATTTCTTTTCCTTAATTGACACTGGGCTGGCCCTATCTCTCTGTGCCGGGTGGCCATAGGGAGGAGGAGAGGGAGGGAGATGAGGGAGGGAGTGTAGAGATAAGCATTATGGGCTGTCTGGCTCAACATGTCATGAGAGATGAGCAGTGCTCGAAGTGGGCCGGTAGCGGTACACAGATATACCAGGAACTGCTAAGAAGGGATCTGGAACCTGCAGATAAACAGATGCTTTACAACTTCTATGCAAAATACTTACACCTTGATCGTCAGGAGTACCAAAGGTCAATACAATATAACATGAAGGCAGCAGCAATACCGCATCAATCCTCCTTTCGTTGGAACAGCATCAAAACTCTGAAGAAGATTAAAGACAAAGGCAGGAACCCAATGTGTAGAGAAATAGAGGAGTTTCTGGCAAACCTGCAAAAACCATAGTGTTTTGAACAGGACTGGTTCTGAATCTACTAAAAAATTAGATATTGCATTTGCAAAATAGTCTCTACTTACTTTTTAATTTAATTACATATAAAACTACTTCTATACTTCTTAAAGGGACTATTTGTAACTTTGTACGCGCATAAATGTAGCGGGTCGTCACACATGCGCGCTCCCATATGCGCGTTCGCGTGTAGCCGCTGTACACTCCTCCTCTGCATGCTCGCCTTCACTCAGACAGCTCAGCTCGCTCTACCTCTAGACGTGAACGCGCGCTCACTCCACACTGCTGAAGAGTTACTTTAGCTCTGAGAATATCTAGTGAATGTACAGGGGACGTTTGTGCAGAAATAACTGCTGCAGCTCCTCCAGACCAACAGAGGTTTTCCGTGTCTTGTGAAGTGACAGCCTGACTCTTCTCTACAGTTTGTGGTTGAAGTTGATGCTTCAGACATTGGGGTGGGGGCTGTTCTCTCTCAACACTCCAAACCTGATCAGAAATTGCACCCATGTGCTTTCTTCTCTCGACGCCTGTCTCTGGGCGTAACCGGGAACTATTGGCGGTGAAGTTGGCTCTGGAGGAGTGGAGACACTGGCTGGAAGGGTCAGAGACCCCTTTCATCGTGTGGACGGACCACAAGAATCTTGCCTACATCCAGTCAGCTAAACGGCTGAATTCCCATCAGGCCCGGTGGGCATTATTCTTTGGCCGCTTCAACTTTACCATCACTTACCGTCCTGGTTCAAAAAACATCAAGCCTGATGCCCTGTCTCGCCAGTTTGCCTTAAAGGAGACCCCGAGTGGGTCGAACACCATTTTGCCAGCATCGTTGGTGGTGGGAGCTTTAACCTGGGAGGTTGAGTCAGCGGTCCAGGAGGCGCAACAGGAGGAACCCGATCCAGGCACAGAACCTGCAAATCGGCTGTTTGTTCCAGAGTCAGTCCGCTCTCAGGTCCTGCAGTGGGGACATGCCTCTCGGTTCGCTTGTCATCCAGGAATTAGTCGGACTTTGTCACTCCTCAGACAACACTTCTGGTGGCCCACCATGGATAGTGACACTAAGGAATACGTCCTCGCCTGCTCTGTTTGTGCCCGGGGTAAAACCTCTCATCGACCACCTGTAGGGTTGCTCCGCCCCTTACCAACGCCTGGTCGTCCTTGGTCTCACATCGGCATGGACTTTGTCACCGGTCTGCCTGTTTCTGATGGTATGACCACCATACTTACCATTGTGGGCCGGTTCTCCAAGGCCACCCATTTCATTGGTCTTCCCAAGCTTCCTTCAGCTCGTGAGACCGCTGTTCTCTTGACAAATCATGTCTTCCGCCTTCATGGCATTCCTTTGGACATCGTCTCAGACCGTGGTCCTTAGTTCATCTCACAGGTTTGGAAGTCGTTTTGCCACGCTCTGGGAGCTACTGTCAGCCTGTCATCTGGTTTCCACCCACAAACTAATGGACAGCAAATCAGGATCTGGAGTCCACCATACGTTGTGTTGCCGCTTCAAATCCAACTTCCTGGAACGCTCACCTAAGTTGGATAGAATATGCACACAACTCTCTATCCTCCTCTGCCACTGGTGTTTCTCCGTTTGAAGGATCATTAGGTTATCAGCCTCCACTGTTCCCAGCACAGGAAGAGGAGTTGGCTGTTCCATCAGTGCAACATCATCTTCGACGCTGTCGCAAGATTTGGAGGGACACCGGGACAGCGCTGTTAAGGACAGCCGAGAGAAACAGAAAGATTGCTGATCGTCACCGAATCCAGGCTCCCAACTACACACCAGGTCAGAGAGTTTGGTTATCATTCAAAGACATTCCATTAAAAACTGACTCCAGAAAATTAGCACCACGTTTCATTGGACCGTTTGAGATCGAAAGGATCATTAACCCCTCCACTGTGAGACTCATCCTTCCCAAGTCTCTCAGGATTCACCCATCTTTTCATGTCTCCCAGCTGAAACTGGTCCTCACCAGTCCTCTGGTCCCTCCAACCAATCCCCCTCCTCCCGCCCGGATCATTGACAACCAGCCAGCATATACAGTCAGACGAGTACTTGATGTTAGACGGCGAGGCCGGGGCCATCAGTATCTGGTGGACTGGGAGGGATACGGTCCAGAGGAGAGGTCCTGGGTACCTCATTCCCGCATCCTGGATGCTGAGCTGGTCCGGGATTTTCATCAGGCGCACCCTGACAAGCCCGGAAAATCGCCTGGAGGCTCTCGTTGAGGGGGAGGTACTGTCATGTTATCACCTGGGCAGTCTAGCAGTTTCCCTGTGTTTCCTCTGTTTCCCTGTCCTTTTGTCTCCTGTGTGTTTTACCCTGTCAGTCTGGTCTGTCTGTCGGTAAGGAGGTGTGGCCATCTCCTTCTCCCTCTCCTGGGCGGACACCAATCAATCAATCAAGACACACTCTGCAGTATATCAATCCTGGTCTTCCTGCCATTCATCGCCAGATCGTTTTCGTCACCACAGTGGTAGTTACGCATTCAGGCTCTCTAACCTTGCTTGTTAGTTTTTTGACTTTGTATCTGCTCACTTTGTACCTTTTTGTGCTCATCCAGTTTTTGTCCTTTTTGTCCAAGTGGTATACTTACCTGCCAGCTGCCTCCGCTTCCTGCTGTACCTACCTGCTCACTCTCCAACATCATTGTTTCCCCTCGGATCACAAGTGGACTGGAATCACCATCTGGAGGAACACTGGAACCCCATTACCCATGCTCCTCGCTCCCTTTAAGACTTTCAGTCTTAATCCCAGCCACGTGGGAGAAACCCTGCCCTGTCCACCGTTCAAATTTATTATTATTAATAAATTCTTATATTGTTTCAACTTTCAACTTGACTAGTGTGTGCTGCTTTTGGGTCCACGTTTTGTTTAACCAGAACATAACACAAATGCCCCTCCTCTACAGTCTGCCTCGACTTCGTGAACATTTCCGCTGCTTCCTCAACAACATCACATCATTTACAACAAAGCAGAAGTTGGACATCACTGACTTTATACCAGCGAACCCAGATCCAGCATCAAGAGCAGAAACCAGCCCAATATTTAGAGAACTACTGAGTCGAGGAAACAGCTGAATGATGAGGTGAGTATAGCTGCTTCTGCATTTCATATCATTGTTGGAGTAAATAATGTAGGCTTCTTACTTTTCTTTCTTGTTCTTTTCCTTTCTTCATTCTTCCCTTTCAGCTAGGGCCACATGAATTTTAAAAATTGTATTTTCTTTCTTATTCTTAACAATTATTATAAGTCGATTGTTTTCTGAAAGTTTCATCCCACCTCCAGTATTATAATTCTGGTGGAGAAATGCTAAATGTTGTTGTTATAACTATCCTATTATCTTTAAACCATTACATCCTTCCTGTCTTCCTTGCTTTCCTCTGTGTCTCACACCATTTCTGTCATTTTCTTCCTTCCTTACTTGCCTCCTCCTTCCTTATCTCTTTCAGCCATCTTTTTCTTATCTCTTGCCTTATTCCCTTCTGTATTTTCTTCCTCCCCTCTGTCCTCCCCTCCTTATTTTTCTCCTCCTGCCTCACTCTGTTTCTTCCTTAATTTATTTATTCATTGCATACCTCATTCCCCTTTGTGTTTTCTTTCATCCTTTGTTCCTTCCTGTCCTCCATGTTTTTATCCTCTCTGTTACTTCTTCTCTTAACCATTCCTTCCCTCATTTCCTTACCCATTTCCTTCCTTTCCATCCACTAATTTTCCTTCCGTTGTCCTCTGTTCCCATTTCAAGTTTTACTTCTATACCTACTTTCCTTTTCCTTATTATCTTTAAGCCTACTTTTTCTTTCCAGCCGTCTGTTGGTCCATATTATTTTCCTTCCTATCCTCTCTTCTTTCATTACTCCTTCCTTATTTCCTTCCTATCCTCTAATACTCTTTAATCCATTTCCACCCCCTCCTTCCTTCCTTCCTTTCTTCCTTATTTCCTTGCTGTCTATTAAATCAAATCACGTTTATTTGTCACATACTGTATACAACCATACACAGTACAACGTGTAGTGAAATTATTTTGTGTTCCAGCTCCAGAAGGCAACTAACAAATAGAAAAGAAAATATTTCCCTCCTTATTTCCTTCCTGTCCATTCAATGCTCCTAACTCCATTTCTATGTTCCTCCCTTCCTCCACCTGAGATGAACAGTGGTTATCCAAACATAGCACATGTACTTTAAAGCTGAAGTAGGAGAGATTAGAGCAAATATGATTAAAAAAAATTTGTTACAGTAGTGCATGAGACAGGTAACCTGAAAAAAATCATGTGCCTCTGTGTCCTCCGGTGCTCCTAACGGCATCTGCAAGATTTCACAGACCGGAGGAAAACAAGCAGTAAGATCTGATCTGAGGTCTGCTATCCATTTCTTGCTGCGGAGCCCTGTCACTTCACAAGACACAGAAAACCTCTGTTGGTCTGGAGGAGCTGCAGCAGTTATTTCTAGACAAATGTCCACTTTACATTCACTAGATATTCTCAGAGCTAAACTAACTCTTCTGCAGTGTTTAGTGTGAGTGCATGAACGTCTAGAGGTGGAGCAAGCTGAGTGAAGGCAGGCAGGCAGAGGAGCAGAGGAGCAGAGACTACAGCCCTGGAGACAAAAGCTATGGTCTCCCCCGCGTCCTCCGATCGCGGCCAACACTGTTTTGCAAGACGGGCTTCACTAGATATAACTTTGCGGTTTTGGTGCTTCCGTGTTGTTTGTGTTGGAGTCTTGTCTGAACAGCGTAGCCACAGACGAGCGCGCATATGCGAGCGCGCATATGCGAGCGCGCATATGCGAGCGCGCATATGCGAGCGCGCATATGCGAGCACGCATGGGACACCGACCCGGGTGATTTATACGTGTAAGAAGTTACAAACAGTCGCTTTAACCTACTGGTGATGTGTTTTAATATTTGTTATTTTTACTCTCCATCAGTGCTACTCAGAGTCAAACAACATTGGAGTCCAAACTGGAGGCCCTGCAGTGCCACTTCACCTGGGATCTGGACCCCAGCAGGAACAAACTTCTCGTTCTCAGGGACCAGCTGGAGGACATCGGCACAGAGGAGGGAAACAGCTGGCTGGGTCACATTTACAACCTGTAGGGGTTCATTCAATACAAGCTGGGGCTGACTGAAAGACACCCAGAGTTTGTTCAATAAGGCTGCAGAGGCCTTCCGCCAGATGAGAAGTGCAGATGAGGGTCCCTGGTTAGTGGTGAACTACGGGAACCTGGCTTGGCTGAACCACCACCTGGGAGACCAAGCAGAGAGTCAGGCTTACCTGACAAAGATTGACGCCCTGATGAATAAATACCCATCTCCATCCCAGAACGAGCTCCATCCAGAGATCTACGCTGAAAAAGCCTGGACCCTGATGAAGTTTAGCAGAGACAGAAAGCTGGCTGCAGATTACTTCCAGAGAGCCATCAAGATGCAGCCGGACATGGTGGAGTGGAACACCAGCCACGTCTTAGGGTTAGCGAGAGCTTTGAAACACAGCAACACGGGGCTGGAGGCTGACATGTTGGAGAAAGTGAGAATCGCCAAGGAACAGGATCCAGAGAACTTGTACCTCGCTGCTTACTACCTTGAGCAATGTGCTAAGAAAGGAGAGAGAATTGAAGATGAAGCACGAGAGTTAGCCAGAAAGGTTTTGAGAAATCCCATCAGCAGCTACAATGGTATGAAAGCATTAATAAGGGTTTACAGAAACTATGTTTCTATTGATGAGGCCATTGAATTGGCAGAGGAGGCTCTGGAAAACCATCCAGATGAGCGTTATCTGAAGAGATGTGCTGCACTCTGCTACAAATGGAAGATCATGTTTTTTTGTGACAATCGCCCAAAGCAAAGCATGATAGACAGAGCAATCACTCTCCATGAGGAGGTGATTTCTCTTTACCCTCATTCTTCACTTGAGAAGGAGCTAGACCTCGCAAATATGTACGCAAAATCCAATCACGGCCAGGCTAAAGCTGAGCAGATGTATCGGGAACTGCTAGAAAGGGATCTGGAACCTCCAGAGAAGCAGGTCCTTTACAACTACTACGCAAAATACTTACACTTCGATCGAAAGGAGTACGACAGTTCTATACGATATCACATGAAGGCGGCAGAGATACCACAACAATCCTTCTGTCATGAGAGCAGCATCACAACTCTGAAGAATATTAAAGCCAAAGGCTGGAACCCAATGTGTAGAGAAATAGAGGAGTTTCTGGCAAACCTGCAAGAGCCATAGTGTTTTGAACATCACTGGTTCTAAAGCCAGAAAAAAATATTGGTATTGCATTACCTAAAAAAATCTGTACACACAGATTGAGCTGTATCCTTTAAAGGCAGGTTTCAACAAGTGTCTAAAAGTTTTAGACTTAAGTACATTTAATGGAAGACAAAAGCTTTTTTTTAAAAGTTATTTAAAAATCTACTCATTTGCTCTGAAAAACTGTCAGCGGTAGTACACTCAATCTGTACTAAACAGGCTGAATCATTCAATAACACTAGTCCTTTAAATAACATCCACTGTGGACATGTTCAAATGTCATTACTATAGTTCAGTATCACATGATTTATTAAAATAGATTTTGATCAGTGTTGTTTTTCATAACTTACATGTAATCACTGTGTTTATTATATTCATGTTGTGTTGATTGTTTTTTTTCCATAGCACTGTATTTTAAGTTTATATAAGAACTACACTATATGTAATTTGAATGTCTGTAAGCTTTGGAGTAGTGAAATATAAAACTCTCTGATAATGTTATAGATAATTTGATGTAACCTGAATATTATTGCCAGATGCAACTGATTGTATGTATAAAGTATGTCAAGCTGTGTCTCAGTTGTACACAATAGCCTATTAATACTAATAAATATACATTATGTACACTAAGAAATCTGTAAGTTTGTTTTGTTTTGGTGGTTATTATACAAGAAATTCATGTAGGCTTCACTATCTTGCAGTACTGTACTACACAGGGCGCTGATGGACGTTAATCAAACTACAACTTTCAGCTTGTAAGTCAACATGGATGAACATCTCACACATACAGTTGTATAACTCCAAGGTGACATGTGAACCGGTGACAAATGATCAAATACGAGCCTTTGTGTCAAAGTGTTTCCATGTCAGTGTGAAGTGGTAACCCAACAGTAACCTGGTTACACCAGTAGGTAACAGCAGAGTCCAGGTAACTGCTGTCAAAACTCTTCATACCGACACTCTGCAGACGACCACTGCTCAAAGTGTCCACATATAGGCTACTAAATATATAAATGTGTATAAAATAATGCACATGTCACTTTAATATTTCACTAGATGTTGCAGCCATAAAGAATATGGCATCTTGGGTTTGAATATTTCCCTCAGTGTGGCATCATATTCCTCAAGATGAAAAAACTGTTTCTAACTTTAAATCAACTTAAGAGAAAATATAATCACAAAATCTGATGATTCATGTTTTAGTTTATTTAGATGTGGTTGTGGGTTTCCATTATTGGGAAAAGAAAATCAAGGCCATTAAGACTGAACATAAGACTTAATACGCAGTTGCCCCTCCTCTACAGTCTGCTTCGACTTCAGTGAGAGCATTTAAAGCTGCGTGCTCAACAACATCACATCATTTACAGCAAAGCTGTACATCACAGTTGGACATTGCTGACTTTATACCAGAGAACCCAAAGAAGCATCAAGAGCAAAAACCAGCCTAATATTTAGAGAACTACTCAGTTGAGGAAACAGCTAGATGATGAGGTGAGTAGCTGCTTCTGCATTTTATATCATTGATGGAGTAAATAATGAGTGAGCCTATCATTACCAGCTACAACAGTGACACTATATTGTTTTCACCTTGTGTGTTTGTCATTATGTCAAAATGTGGTCCTGGAAACACCTAGGGTACTGTAGCGGGAACTACCACAGAAGCAGTTTACTTAGCCAGGTCTTTATGTGTTTTTCTATGCACAGATTTCATGACCGCGATAACATCGCAACCATGCAAGATGCAGTCAGAAACCTTTTAGATGTGTTGTTGAGATCAAAATGAATGAGTTTGAAGATGGGCGTGGTCCGAGCAAGGGGGGCAAAGGGGCCATTTGATTTAATTGAATGAATGAATTATGTTCTTAATTTTTATTTTACTTTATCTTTTGCTGTAATCTTTCCTCAGTGGCAGTTAAGGTTCTGCTTTCAGTCATCTTTCTTCATATCTTTCCTCATTTCTTACTTCCTCTCTGTGTTCTTTTTCTCATCCATTTCTTCACATTATTTCCCCCTAATTTCCTCTGAGTATTTAGAAATCCCACTGCATTTCTTGGCAAGACCCGCCCTGCGTGGCTGGTTGAGGCTGAGACGGTTGGTGGAGGTTGACCTCAGCTCATTGACCATGGACGCCTGGTCAATCCTAGCGCTTGAATGCTACTCAGAAACTTACCAAGAAACGCACTGTGCGTTCCAATACCCATACTATCATAAGAGTGACTATTCTGATCATAGGTTTCACTTCCTCCACAGTTATCTCCTCTACTGTAGTTGACAACTATAGAATTCTGGCCTTAATCGTATTTAGCAACCAACTGAGAACACTACAATAAGAATAAAGCTCATTTGGGTTTAAAAAAGAAAACAAACATTATGTGGAGCCACAAAATCAGTCTCCCATTCAATGTCTATGGAGCAGCCTTTTACCCTATGACATCACTAGTTTGAGACTTATTTCTCTGGTTTCTGGCTTTAAGAGAGAGTAGCTCACGTTCCCAAATATTGATTGAACTTTCCTCAGCCATGGAAATAACATATTGTAATTATTAATTTAGGTGATGTTCCCCTTTAAGCCCACTTTTGTTATTTCTTCCCCAGTCCAGTCTGTCCGCCCCTCTTTCTTTTCAGCAATATTCTTTTAATTCCGTTGTGATTAATTTCTTCTGTTCTTTCCTCATCCATTCCTTCCCTTTTATTTTCAGTGATTTATTTTCCACCTTGGGGCCCAGTCTCTGGGTGGGGCCCTGGAAAGGTTGAGGGCTTCAACGCTCATGTGGGCAACGATGGAGAAACCTGGAGAGGGGTGACTGGGAGGAATGGCCTGTCTAATCTGAACCTCAGTGATCCATTTATTTTTCCTTACTTTTACCACACCTTCCTTCCTGCCATGTTTCTTTCCTGTCTATTCAATATCCCTTACTCGATTCCTTCCTTCCTTATTTCGTTGCTTTCTATTCAATGCTCCTGACTCCATTTTTCCATCCTCCCTTTCTTCCTTCCTTATTTCTTTCCTGCACATTCAATGCTTCTATCTCCATTTCTATCTTCCTTCCTTCCTCACATGAGATGAACAGCTGTTCATCCAGACATAGCACACGTCAGAGCATATTACTTTGACCTACTGGTTATGTGTTTTAATATTAGTTATTCGTATTCTTCATCAGTGCTGCTCAGAGTCAAACAACACTGGTGTCCATACTGGAGGCCCTGCAGTGCCACTTCACCTGGGATCTGGACCCCAACAGGTCTGTACTCTTACATCGCAGGGACCAGCTGGAGGACATCGGCACAGAGGAGGGAAACAGCTGGCTGGGTCACATTTACAATCTGCGGGGGTTCGTTCAATACAAGCTGGGGTTGACTGAAGATGCCCAGAGTTTGTTCAACAAGGCTGCAGAGGCCTTCCGACAGATGAGAAGTGCAGTTGAGGGTCCCTGGTTAGTGGTGAACTACGGGAACCTGGCTTGGCTGAACCACCACCTGGGAGACCAAGCAGAGAGTCAGGCTTACCTGACGAAGATCGACGCCCTGATGAATAAATACCCATCTCCATCCCAGGACGAGCTCCATCCAGAGATCTACGCTGAAAAAGCCTGGACCCTGATGAAGTTCAGCACAGACAGAAAGCTGGTTGCAGATTACTTCCAGAGAGCCATCAAGATGCAGCCGGACATGGTGGAGTGGAACACCAGCCATGTCATGTACAGCAACAAACAGCTGGGGGCTGACAACTTGGAGAAAGTGAGAATGGCAAAGGAACAGGATCCAGAGAACTTGTACCTCGCTGTTTACTACCTTGAGCAATGTGCTAAGAAAGGAGAGAGAATTGAAGATGAAGTACGAGAGTTAGCCAGAAGGGTTTTGAGAAATCCTGTCAGCAGCTACAGTGGTATGAAAGGGTTACTAAGGCTGTACAGAAATTATGTATCTATTGACGAAGCCATTGATTTGGCAGAGGAGGCTCTGGAAAACCATCCAGATGAGCGTTATCTGAAGAGATGTGCTGCACTCTACTACAAATGGTTTATTTATTTCAGTGACAGTCGCCCAAAGCAAAGCATGATAGACAGAGCGATCAGTCTCCATGAGGAGGTGATTTTGCTTTACCCTCATTGTTCACTTATGAAGGAAATAGACCTCGCACATATATACGCAAAATCCAATCACGGCCAGGCTAAAGCTGAGCAGATATACCAGGAACTGCTAGAAAGGGATCTGGAACCTGCAAAGAAGCAGGTGCTTTACTGCACCTACGCAAAATATTTAAACTTCGATCGACAGGATTGCAAAGGGGCAATACAATATCACATGAAGGCGGCAGCGATACCGCATCAGTCCGCCTTTCGTAGGAAGAGCATTAGAGTTCTGGGGAAGTTTAAAGATAGCAGCAGGGACCAAGTGCGAAGAAGCAAATTAGAGGAGTTTTTGGAAAACCTGCAAGAGCCATAGTGTTGTGAACAGCACTGGTCCTAAATCCAGAAAAAAAAAAAAATTTATGGTCAGGTGTTCCAGAAGGCAGCAGCACCCTACTCAGAACATGTAATATACCATTAACTCATAGTTTTGGTCTTTTCATGGCCGATGCAAAGAAAAATATAGTACATTTCGAGCAGTATCATTTAAAGGCAGGTTTCTGCTAGTTTTTACACTATAGTTAATGGAATACATATTTATTATTGAATACCTTATTGGAGCCATATATGTTCAATCATACTATTTTCCCCGAGGCAAATTTAGCATTTTTGCCATACATTATAGCATGAAAACTGAAAACGCAGTTGTAATATTTTAGCATGTTATTTTACCTGACAAAGTTCCTTGTAAATAACATCCCAGGGGCATCAATCATGAATTTGTTGTTCCTCGTCTTCCTCAGGAAACAAACAAACTTCCAGAAACACACGTCTAATGAATCAGGGTCTTTATTTCTGACAAATGTAAGGTCAGAGTGTGAAACTCATTCTTGACATACATAAAACACATCTTCTACATTTACACAGATTCAAAAGTTATCAATAATGGCCAGAAATATCTGAAAACGGGGAGTACTATATTAGATGTTTTTCTCTCAGAGGGTTCGAACCACAGAATGAGGCTGAAAGGTTGCAGAGTGAGTGATTAGATACTGTACATACACACTGCTGAAACCTGAGGGCTTTACATTGTAATATCTTA
The DNA here is from genome assembly GCF_015220745.1 of Sebastes umbrosus. NCBI lineage: Eukaryota > Metazoa > Chordata > Actinopteri > Perciformes > Sebastidae > Sebastes > Sebastes umbrosus. Next base: position 29,892,279 of record NC_051273.1, read on the forward strand.
CAGACAGGTCAGTGGTCTAACATCTAAAATTGAGATTACTTGTAAAATTAAAATTAAAAAAAACTCAAATTTGATACAAGATTCAGAGGCAAGTTCTCTGACAGTCTGGAGGTAAAATAAAAAAAAAGGGGGGTAAGATATAAAAGTGAAAGGGAGATCACTCGTTTCCTCGTCGACTCTTCTTGTGACTCTTTTTTGAACTCCTGTGATGTGAAAGAAAAAACAAAATGATGCTGAATGGGAAATAATTAAACAAATGGTTCACATTTCATCACTAATAATAAATCAGAATAGAAGAATACAGGTACATAAAAGACCATGTAGTGACAACACATAAATAGCGCTGGGCGTCTCCAACCTCAAAACTCTTTTATTCATCTGCTGAAGAAGATTGTGTGATGCGATCGAAAGCTCCAGAACAGCTACTTGAACAGATTGTTTCGTCAACTACTACCAAGGTGAAGAATTTGTTTATTTTTGTTTACTTTCATCTTTTAAACCAAGGTGGATGAGATGTCTTTAAAGTGCTGAGCAAAAAAAATGAAATGTAAAATTGTATGAAAAGTGGGCAAACTCCATCTGCTGATGAAGATACAATAAAAAGCTCCAGAAAACTACAGCACAGACTTTGTGGTGAGATTGTTTTGGTTCAGACTAAAATGTATTCATGGCACCGCATATCAAGAACCACCAAGTACTGAAATGTGTCATTAAATGTCTGGTCAGATTCTTCTCTTAGCATATAGTTGATGATTTAAATGAGTTAAAAACTGTATTTTTTTAGGTAAAGGTATTGTTCAGCTGCTTGTGTTTAGACAGCATTCAGTTACTTTGGCTTTTTTTTGTTAAATGAAAATAAGGATTTTGTAGAAAAACATATCTATTACATGGTATTAAAAAAAAGGAGAGTATTGGTACTGATACTCAGGTCTTGTATCTGCGCTATTATTGAAAAACAAACGATACCCAGACCCACATATGCAAATGGTTATAGTTTATAACTGAGTAAATTCAAAATGTTTGCATGTTTTAGTAACAATAAGAGTAGGATCACTCACCTCTCTGGGGACTTTGAGTGGCTGCGATGTCTGTGGCTTCTGTGGTGACCTGGTTGGAAATAATGACACCAAACAATCATCATCAAATCATCAAATAAAGTTGTTTTCTCTTCTACGTAATCATTAAAAAGATTTTTTTCAGACTTGATCAGACCATGAACATCTGTGTAAATGTTGAATTCAAATAAAAAGAAAACCAAAATTGAAGGAATCTGTTTGGTTGCGTTTGTGACACCTATTAAAACTCGTATTTCGATAAGATGAGGCAGAGCGAAACAATAACTTCCTCAGATGAATATTTTCATTCACTGTGGTGTTCACAGAAGGCTGCAGTTTAGTGCAAATACAATTAAAGAATTTATGTAAAAACTGGCAACTATAAAATCACATCATTTTAAAACAAAGGGCAGGCGGACCTGCTAGATTTTTTATATCTGTGTCGTGTAATGCACGACAGTGGATCATTGAATTGAATTATTATGTAAGGGTGCAGCGAGCTGGTCATTTTAAAATGATCCTGAAGGGGTTTATTTCACAACAATGACCTGCTAGCTGTACATTATCCCGCTTCTTACACGGCTACTTACTGCAGAAATCAATGGTCCACCAGAGTCAGAGTTCAGAACTGCGTCCATCCGTAGCAATGGTCTGTTATACATAGCAACGGTCTGCTATAAATACATAACAGACCATATAACGCCGTGATTGTCCAATCAGAATTGAGTCGTGTAATAAATTTTGATAATTTCATATGTGATTTTGCACGGAGATGCATGTCAATATTGGAAAAATATCCATCTTTAGGGCAGTCAGTCTACTCGCATCACTAGGGTTGACAGGAAGATATACAGTAGTTGCACATCCTCTGCATAGAAATTTAAAGATATATCACTTCTACTTATTATGTGACCAAGGGGAGGAAAAATAAGTTTCTTAGGGTTGTATCTAAATGAACTCCCCGTATGCACTCGGACCCAGCACGCACACACGCTAACATCCATCCCATCTATTATTTTACAGCCTCTACAGGCCTGTAGTACAGCCTCTACAGGTCTGTAGTACAGCCTCTACAGGCCTGTAGTACAGCCTCTACAGGCCTGTAGTACAGCCTTAATCTGAGTGACTGAGAGGCCTGTTTGTTACCTGGAGATTTGGAGCGGTGGCGCCTGTCTCTGGACCGGCTGCGGTGGCGGCGGGGGCTCTTGCTACGATGGCGGTCTCTTCGGGGGGATGGGCTAACGTGAGTACAAACGACAAAAGACATCAATGAGCGTGAGCTACAAGTATTATATTTAAAAAGTGACAAAGGATTTCGGGTAAATTAAAACATACCTTCGCCTTTTTGGAGATCTGCTCCTCCTGGAAAAAAAAACAAACCCACAAAGGATTTGATTTAGAGCTGAACTCACAATTCATACTCACTTTACAAAGAGCACACATGTAGCTGTGGAAACGTCCTATTTTGGATAATTAAAAAAACACAAACCGTCTGGGTGAGCGACTGCGTCTGTAACGAGGTGATGGAGAGCGACGAGGTCTGTCGTTGTCACGGTAACCGTCGCGGCGTCTGTGGGGCTCGGGGGTCTGGAGTCTCTCCGGCTGCAGGTGGAGAAACACAAACAATATAAGTTAAAGTTCACAGTGTAACAATCACTACAAAGTTCTTGCACTCCAGAAAGTCTTATGGACTGACTCATGTTTTACCCGATGAGAGTCTGAAACTTTGTTAATAAAGTAAGTACAAGTGATCGACAGTGTCTGGAACTTTCTGTCTCTTTCAAATTTCACTGAATTTAAGGGTCAGGCAATGCGTGATCAGAACTAGTCCTACTAGAACTTGTAAACGTGTTGTCCGAGCACATCGGGAATAAAAAGTGTTCTGAGCGGCAACACTGGAAGGTGGAGAGAAAAGTCGGTCGTCATAGAGAGGGCGGGGGGGGGATGAGATATCTAACTATAAAGTGAGGAATCTCTGTATGTGGGTATGTCCTGTGCATATCTCAAGAACTGTTCATCCGATCTACCTCACATTTGGAGGGTGTATTGCTGGGGACCAAAGGGAGTGCAGTGTCAAATGTGGTGCAATTTGTCAAGACGGTTGACTTCACGTTTTGGCCTGTAGCTTTTGAACCATTAAGTCTCGAAACTAAATTATTTTTTTTCCTGGATTTTATGGGTCAAGACAAATTGGTCCATAAAAGCCACTCCCATTTTCATCTTTTCCGCCATGAATTGTGTCCAAATCTCTTTTTTCGACACCCCTCCTACAAATTTTAAGCGATCGTCACCAAATTTGGAACAGAACATCTCTGGACCAACCCAGAAAAAGTTACATTTTTTGGATTGCTGATGTTCCGTTCAGTTTTGCTATAGCTGGCCCTCAATGTTAGCTCAAATGCGGTGGGCAGGGCTTACATTACAAAAAAATGTCATATCTCCTGATTGCTTTGTGCTATTGCGACCACATTTGGTGGACATGTGTAGATATGATGTCTGAGTGACCATGGCAAATTTGGTGCCATCTGACCAATAAAAATGAGCAATGCGCTGTAGCAGCATCATGTAATTATAAATGAAGGAATCCCGGTCTGTCTGTGTATGTCTGTTTGACTGTCCTTCGCATATCTCAACAACCGTTAACTTCATACTTGGCGGGTGCAAGCAGCCGTAACGCCGTTCTCGACAACGCTGCAAACAGCACGACTGGGGGCCAAGCAATCGGCCCGTTCCGGATGGGCATGTGCTGCGAACGGGCAGTGCACTATTTGTTTACTTCTAGAGATAACAGCAGACGTTATCAGACAGTCTCTCCTGGAGTTGTTCACATGAAAAATGACAGAACTGAAAACAGGTTTCCATCCAAATGTAGCGCAAATTTTAACTGAATTTACAGCCACATACAGTTTCTCTATATGTTCCAGTTCACTTGAGCAGGTTGTTAATTGTTCAATATGATGCATTATATAAGGAACCAACTTAAACGGAATAAGAGGACACCAGTACACTTATGTATGACCATCTGCCATTACTAATCATTATCATTCACTTCACGGCAAACCAGTTTCCACATGGTGTTCCGCGAGGTTAATTAAACGTTAGTACCTTCTCTTCTTCCTCATCTTCTTCTTCACTGCTCTCCACCTCATCCAGATCTTCCTCCAGAGCGCTGATACGTGGGTCTAACATCTCAGCCTCCTCGAGGACGTGTCTCTTCTGTAAGACACACACACACACACACACATCACATCAGAGGTGTAGGCACTTGAATCGAGCCGTGTGTGTGAAGAGACGTGGCGTAAACGTACCTGAAGCCGGGGCAGAATGATGTCACACATCCTCTCTGCATGAAGAAGCTCGTCGATGAACTCGTCCACGTGCATCAACTCAAACTCTAAAATGAAAGAAAAACACATTTCATCATACACCCACAACATAATCACAGTTCAGTCTAAATCCTCAGAATACAACCTCTTTACAAGAAACAGGCTTAAGATCCATAATAGAAAGGCTTCATAAACACATGGGGGGGATCAATAAAGGCTCATCTTATCTTAATATCCAGAATTTAAAGGCTTGATGTTATACTTCCGGCACAGTAGGTGGTGGCATGCACCTTTCACGCTGCTTTCTAGATATGCATGTGCAAATAAATAAGATATACACATGTAGATCAGAAAACTTTGGAGTTGTCGGGAGGTGGATATTTCCAAACACGTCCTGGAAAAACACATCTTCTCATCGGACTCTCAGACACAGGAAACCACTGTTTTGATTCCAGGATGTGCATCGCGGCACTGTCCAAAATACGCCTACTGAGAGTTTATTAATCAAAAACTCACCTCCGTTTCTGTTCTGACTCTTGACTTTTCTGTAATCGTTGTACAGCGGCTCCAAGTATTTGTAGCAATCCACTGCAGTGCCAGTCAACCTCATGTACATCGCTCCGAGTAAACGAACATATCTAAATATAAAAAACAAAGAGAGAGCATAGTAAGATGGTTGTAAAAGAGCCACTACAAGCCAAGTATGAGTAAGCAGAAAAAAATAGTCTCTAGAATAACACAAAGGGGTTACCCGTCATACACATTGTTCACAATTTATCACCTTTTAGATTTGTAATAAATTCATCTTTTTGTTATTCTGAAAGGCCCGTCAGTGTGCAGGACCTTTTGGGGTTTGTTTGATGATACAGCACCAATGTTCACTTTATTCTCCCAATAGATTGAAACTCACTTGAAATCCTCGTTTTTTATGAACTCAACGATGATGTCTTTTTCAGGTTGAATCTGCAGCATCTTCAGCGTGAGGCAGAGGAAGGGAGTGGGCTTGATGTTTCCTCCAAAAACTCCACCGACAAACTTCAACTCCATGGCTTTGTCAACAACCAGCTCAGCTGTGGATCAGATAAACATGCACACTCTTTATTAAGAAGTCAATGTGAAATACAAAAGGCCAAAAACAAACTGTTGACACAAAAATGGAGGCTCACTAAAATACAACTTCATCATTTGAGTCTCTTATCAAGTAAAAATATCAAAGATAAGATATTCCTTTATTAATCCCGCAGTGGGGAAATGTGCAGTGTACAGCAGCAAAGGGGATAGTGCAAGAAACAAGATGCATCAGATAACACAGTAAAACAGAGCTAAACAAAGTGTAACAAAATATGAACCATTTAAATAGAAGGAAGTATAAAAATAGGAGCAGTATATAAAGTATTGACAATAAACAGACTATTAACAAAATTGCACAAGTGGGAAATGATATTGCACAGTGAGAATTAAATGAAATCCCACCTGAAAATATCAGGTTATTGTGAGTTTTTGGTGTGTAAGTGTAAGTAAAATATATTGGTGACAGCTTTTTAAATGGGATGATTTCCTTTTATATGATTAGTAAATAATCAGCAGCTTAAACGATAAGGAAAATAATAGTCGCAGCCCTAATTTGTCTCACACTATCTTTGGGTTTTTTTCTGCTTTTGCTCAGACAGAATAAACAGAGCCAGCTTTGTGTTGTTGTGGTAAACCTACTTAGCTTTAACATACCAGGCATTAGTGCTATTTTTAACAGATTGAGAGTAAACAAACTCAAAACTACACTAAAGTGACATACAGTGCCTTCAGAAAGCATTCAGACCCCTTCACTTTTTTCACATTTTGTTATGTTGCAGCCTTATTACAAAATCGTTTACATTATTTTTCCCCTCATCAATCTACACTACGTTTGACTGAAGTAAAACATGAATAAAGCAGTATATATATACACAGCCAGGTGTGGTAGGACATCCCTGTATGTTCCTAAAGGGTGAACATCTGCTGGGCATTTAAAATATATGTAACTCCTCTAACTAGAGAGGGTGAAACCCGCCAGGGAGCCTGTTGATGATCTTAGTTTACATCCTTCTTTACATCCCTCCATGGCTGTTAGCCGACAGGAGGCTACCGTTAGCTCGCTGTTAGCTCGTTATGCTAACGTGCTACTCACCGGTCAGACCGAAGCACTCCTCCTTCCAGTATTTAGACTCGTAGATTCTCGTCCGGATGATCTTCTCCACCAGATACTGCGGGTTGGTCCCGTGTATGCTGTTCGCATCTTTAACAGTTCTGTTCGCCATCTGAGTGAGGAATGTTTTACTCTGCTAGCACGAACACACAGCAGCAGCCTGCGATACGACACCGGAAACACTCTACATAACACTTCCGGTTCCTTTTCTTTCCAGAATAAAAGCGTAATTCTCTGATTTGGTCTGCAAGTGTCGCTGCTGGACTAGAGAAGGAGGAAACGGGTTAAGGGCAACAGGAATAATAGAGAATTTAATTATTAGTATTAGTGTTTAATTTTATTTATTATCATTATTATTATTATTATTATTATTTAGAATTAATTGTTATTTTATTTTATATCTATTAATTTATTAATTTATTAATTTATTAATTTATTAATTTATTAATTTATTAATTTATTAATTTATTAATTTATTAATTAATTTATTAATTAATTAATTTTATTTTCCTTTTCTTTTCTTTTTTTTTCTTTTTTCTTTCTTTTTTCCCTGCTATCTCCTGTTCCACACTCCAGTAGTCCAATAGGTTGCGGTAATGCACCTATAAGTTGGTTTGAGTTGAGTTTATTAAAATAACAAATATGTGCAGGGAGAGAAAACAGTAATAAAAAATAAAATCGCACACAAAAGTATTTATGTTTTAACATAAAAAAAAAAACATGATTGCAAAACAGGGATTTTATTCATCGCTGCTGGACTGTGTGAAGAATGTGACACACATTTAAAGCTGAGCAGAGGGTCGCTGGTTTGAATGAATGAATGAATGAATGAAAGACTTTATTTCGGACATAAAAATAAATAAAAACAGATACAAAATAATAATAAACAAAACAAGAGTAATAGTGTCCGAAAAGGAGTAGGTAGAAGTAAAACTTATATTTCCCTCACTTCTCCTCTAATAACTCATATATCATAGAATGATAATATAATATAATATATAAACTATCCCAGATTTATTAACATCCCAAATTAAATATATGAACAGCAACCCAAGTTTATTTACAACCCACATATCCATCCGCAGTTAAAAAGTAGATATAAACGAACCCTTAACACAGCCCTTATCACAACTCTTCCTCAACCATATACCTCCCAAAAATATATTTTTTGTATAGCTTTTTAAAGTGATGTATATTTGTGCTCCGCTTCAACCCATCACCCAATCCATTCCACAAATCCACCCCACAGACTGAAATACACACACTCTTCTTTGTTGTTTGAGTTGAGTTTATTAAAATAACAATATGTGCAGGGAGAGAAAAAAAGTAATAGAAAATTATGTTATAATATTAAAAAAACATGATTACAAAACAGGGATTTAGAAGAAGCATGTTTAAATATGCTCTATGGGAAGATGTGGGACAAATAACTCTTTAAAGCTAGAACTCGTGCTATTTCTATGACTAGAACGAACAGGACCCAATGATACCTCTATATATCATGAAAAAGATAGCATCAGAAAAATGTGAGACTTGTAACTGCAAGGAAACTGTTGAGCATACATTGATAGATTGCAGGAAGTTCAATGTAAAATGAATAAGACTGTAAGAAAAAGGAATCTGAAGAGTGAGGTGTCAAAGGTCTGTTGGAGATAAGAAACAAACTATTACAGGGAAGTATTTACGAGGGAGAGGTTTGAGACAGCTCTTGTATAGTTTATAGTTATATTTCTATTCTTATTTTTTATTTCATATATTTCTAATTATGCTTTTTTTTACTTTCTCTATTTATCTGCACTTGCTATTTTATTTTAAACTCATGATGTAATACACTCCAGTACAGTAGCATGCAGCTTTCACGTTAACAGCTATCAAAACTAGAGAAGGAGGAAACCGATTAAGGGCAACAGGAATAATGGAATTTAATTATTATTATTATTATTTTATTTTAGTTATTATTATTATTATTATTATAATTATAATCATAATTATATCAGTAATAATTATTATTATTGTTATTATTAATTATTATTGTTATTTTATTTTATTTATTTTCCTTTTCTTTTCTTTTTTCTTTCTTATTGTTTTTTCCTGTCAATCTCCTGCTCCACTAGTCCAGTAGGTGGCGGTAATTTACCTATAAACTGGTTTGCCAACCGCCAATAAACACCAAAGAAGAAGAAGGAGGAAACGGAAACTACGCAATTTTCGCGCGAAATGTTAATATCTTCAGTGGTGTGAGTGAGCTGTGTGAGCTCTCTGAGGACTGTTTCTGGAAAATCTTCCTTTTTTCGATGCGGGTTTTGAATTAAATCCGTTTAACAGGCAAACAGAAGTTTTCCCTTTTTATATATAATAGATTGTATGTTAGTATCTTAGCTGAAGCAGCTCACAGCGAGGAGACAGGATGAAGTATTTCACCAGACTGAGAGTCAGACGAGTCTACAAGTGGCCTAGAAAGCCTCTCAGTTTCAACAGGAAGTTAAAAAGCTATGAATATGGGTGAGTACTAGCTACGTTTCTGTCATTTGGAGAAGGAGAACTCTTTCTAGTGGTGGACGAAATATTAACTTCAGTAAAAGTACTAATACCACACTGTGAAAATACTCAACTACAAGTACAAGCATGTAGTACAAGCATGTACTAAAAGTATGTATGTAGTACTAAAAGTATGTATGTAGTACTGTAAAAGTATGTATGTAGTACTGTAAAAGTATGTATGTAGTAGTATGTAGTAGTAAAAGTATGTATGTAGTAGTATGTAGTAGTAAAAGTATGTATGTATGTAAAAGTATGTATGTAGTAGTAAAAGTAGTAGTAAAAGTATGTATGTAGCAGTAAAAGTATGTATGTAGTAGTAAAAGTAGTAGTAAAAGTATGTATGTAGTAGTACAAATATTTATGTAGTAGTAAAAGCATGTAATACAAGCATAACTAAAAGTATGTAGTAGTAAAAGTATGTAGCCTAAGTATTTTTGACGAAATGTAACGTTACTAAAAGTAGATAAAGTAAAAGTATTCATTGCACAGTAAAATGTTCCCTGTCAGTGTTTTACTATTATATAGCTAAATGTTTTTGGATTAATATTCTGCTGCATTAATGTGTATGTTGCATTTTACCACAGTAGATGTTTAAAGGTCTTATTGATAACATTTTTATGTGGATGAATATTTTGTTCAAAGGTGCTATTGATAACATTCAGCCACTAGATGTCGCATTCGCCCTCCCCCGTTCAATTGCATTAACTTCACAACAAGTGGTTGGCAGACACTTACCATCAATCTCATCCATTTATCAGTTTTTTTCCACACTAATTGCAGACCCAGTGATACCACGTAATACCAACGTCGTTTTTAATGATTCATTTCCATCATAATAATTTTTTTCCCCAGGAAAATACTTTTATTTGGCACTTGTCTAAAAGCTCTGTGGATGTATTATTTGAAGGTCTGATTGATACCATTTTTATGTAGACGAATATTCTGTTTTAAATAATACATCCACAGAGCCTTTAGAAATGTGCCGAATAAAAGTATGGCTATTCCTGAAAAATATTATGATTGTGAATTAATCACTTTTCAAATTTTGGCGGGTCCAAAATTAATATTTTGTTTAATTCTGTGGGAGATGGCTGACGTTTGATTCCCACATCTAACAAGGCTTGTGAGTTAATAGTAAACAACGTTGGTATCACGTTGTATCTCTGGGTTGTCAGTGTGGAAAAAAACATAAATAGCTGAGATTGACGTTAAGTGCCTGGCAACGACTTGTTGTGAAGTGAATGCAATTGAAGGGGGGAGGGCGAATGTGACATATAGTGGCTGAATGTTATCAATAGTACCTTAAAGATTTGGCAAATTTGAAGTCCTTTATATACTGTTGGGTAGTCTAATCTACAGCAGTGCATCATATTCTATAAGATTATCATGTGTTTGATGCGTCGCTGTCCTGTGAGAACCACGCATCCTCTAAAAAGTCAACTTTTCATGAGCTCAGAAAAACAGCTCTATTTTCAGCTTTGTGACGATGCATTTTCCAGCTGATCTAAGAGGGTTTTTGAAATAGTTAATTTAGCTTAAGAAGGAGGAGAATTTTCCCAACCCATAAAGGAACACTTCATATCTCAGTTTATCACAAACATTCAACATCAACACATCCAGAGATACGTGGTTATCACCGGACAGGAAGGAGATGAAAAACTGTAATCTGAAAAGTAACTAAAGCTGTCAGATAAATTTAGTGGATAAAAAAGTACAATATTTACCTCTGAGATGTAGTGGAGTAGAAGTATGAAGTAGCATTAAATGGAAATGTATGTATATGTATATAATATTACTCGATTATAACTATTGATGCATTCATGTGTTCATCACTTTAATGTTACAGCTGGTAAAGGTGGAGCTCTATTGAATTACTTTATATTCTCCTGGGTAGTTTAATCTACAATAATACATCATATTTTCTTTGTTGATAGTGTTTTGTATTAATAATCTGAATGTGTTACTCTCAGCTCTTTGGCCATCAGTGTGGAGGGTCTCCCGAGGATCACCGTCATTCAGACCGGCCAACACATCCTCATAGAGGGAGAGGATGAAGACAGCCCGTACGTGGCCAAAGTCATCAGGCTGTTTGGTGACGGTGAGTCACGACAACTTGACGCTACACTTTAACTTTGTCCCCAAGGCTTGCAGCTGAGCGTCTTTTCTCTCTCGTCGTGTTTCAGAGAGCGGGAAGCAGAAGAAGGCGGTGGTTCAGTGGTTTGCTCGTGTGTCTGAAGTGCCTTTGAGCAAATTGAAGCTGCTGGGCAGAGAGCCTCACCCGCAGGAGATCTTCTACTACCAGGGTCGCAGCTGTGACGACGAGGTGGACGCCGGGTCCATCATCAGACCAGTGCAGGTGACTTTCAGTGACATCTGAATAACATGCAGATATACTCCTTTAATTCTTTTATTTTCCCCTTTTATGAGCTGAACAAGTGTGCTTTTTTATTCATGATAACGGCATGTTAAAGGATTAGCTCACCCAATTACAATAATTTCTTCTCTCACAACTAATTAATTTGATATGAATTTATAAGAGGACTATTAACTTCTACTAATGCAGTTGCTAGTCTTCCTGGGTGCCATGTATTAACTCAACAGACACAAATCTTTTACGTTTAGGAAGGAATGTAAAATGCTACCAAAATAAAAGCAAAGAGGACAAAACACAGTACAGTTCAGTAAAGAACGGCTCTGATATTGATTGATGGCTTTATTTTAGCCGATACCAATCCATTAAAACATGCTACATCCACTTCTTACGGCAACGATGCATTTGCCAAGGTAGGGCGTGAGGTCCGATGAGGGTAAGGTAGGGGTGGGAGGTACCCAATTTGTAAGTCCCTTCACCATACAGCGGTAAAACATGTACAGTATGTTGAAAAGAAAAAAGGTATTTAAAATAAATGCAAAATACATTCCCTATTGCCAAATAAAAAACACAAGTCCCTCCCCCGTTTTACATTTGTATAGGAATGATTGTGTCCCAAGATTTTTTATCCTTATAAGTGCTTGATAACTGTAACAGTGATCACTGTAAGCGGTTTCCACTGCACTGAAGAGGTTCTGCATATAAAAGTGTCTTTAAGGTAATTTGTTTTAGGTTTTTAGGAAGTGATTCTTAGCAGTCTTAATAAGATGCAGGTGTTTCTGTCTGGTCTATGTCAGCTGGACCCAAAACGAATACAAGAAAGGCAAAATTGATGCAGTAGAATCATAGATGTGGTCTTTTCTAACTGTCCATCCGGAGCTTAACAGTGTTATAGGAGTGCAATGCTAAATCAGTGGAGAACTCCTTTAAGACCAAGTCTGTGTGTAGGAGTTGCTCTTTGCATGAGGCCGAATGATTCAACGGAGCTAATTTGCTTTATTTAATGAAGTTTTATGTAATTTTTTTCCTAATTTTATTCACCAGCACTGATGCAAATATCTGAAAACATAAATTGTCGGCATGGACAGGTACTACTAAAGGTGAGAGGGGAAAATGTTTCGTGTGATTTAGGTGAAGTAACCCTTTAAGTCTTCTGTCCTTTCACTCAAAGGTGAAGCACCTGGATGGAGCAGCTCCGTTCCCGGACTCTGGCGACGGGGACACCCTGTACGTGAAGCTGTCCTGGGACTCCAAGGCCTTCAAAGTGCTGGACTCTGGTCTGGTGGAGTCTGAACTGGCTCCAGCTCCCTCCGCTCCTCCCCGTCCCAAATCCTCCCTCCCCCTTTTACCCCCCTGCTCTCCGCCCGCAGCGGCCCCGGCGTCTCGTGGCCCCGCTCGACGCGCCCTGCCCACCCCAGACCTCGCAGTCATGCGCCGGGCCGCCTCGGGGGAGGTGAGATACAGCCGGGCCACGATGAGCGCGGGGAAGGCTGGCACTGCAGAAGCAGAGTCGCTGCACTCCGCCACCAAACTGTCGACCTCGAAATGTCTGAGCGCCAAGAGGAGGAACGCCTCGGCCAGTACGCCCGGCGTTCGCAAGAAACTGGAGCTCAGCAGTGAGTGATTTACCATTCAGAGTCATTCCACAACATTATACAGGACCATCCTTTCTGCTTGTAGTAGTGGTAGATTTTAGTTTATTACTGATACATCAGTATTGGCAGATATATCGGCCAACTAGCAACAAGAAATTGCAATACAGTAATATTAGAGATTTTCATGAAGCAAAAAAAAGTTGTTTTTTTCATTCTTGACCATTTTATTGCAGTAAAAAAGATAATATTTTCGAAAAACCCAAATGTTTTTCTGTTTGAGAGAGGTTGTCATTTGATTTTGTGGTCATTTTTTTAGGCCTGATTATAGAAAGAAATAGTGTAACAAATAATTAAATCCCCATTTTGTCTTAAGTTTTCCATCTCCATCATTTTTAGAGCTGCATTTAATGACTATTTCACCACCATTTATTCAGTTCACTCTGCTGGTTAACGATGTGTTCAGGTCATGTTTTCCCTGCTCGTCCCGTCAGATCCGGAGAAGAAGTCGATGATCAGAGAGGACATCCTGAGCCAGCTGCTGGACGAGGAGCTGGAGTCAGAGCTGACTCAAAGACTGTCGGCCTCTCCCCCTCAGGCTCTGCCCCTCAACAACAGCCTCACCCCTCTCAGGAAGGCCCACAGAGCCCCCGGCGCTCAGGGCGCTTTCCCCTTGAAGCCCTCCGCCGTCGTCCTCAACAGAGTGTCTCCCTCCGAGACGAACAGTCCTCCATCGACTGCCAGAGGCGACTCCACCAGGTCAGAGTCGACTCTCTCACACAGTCACAGTGTCCACATTGATTTACAAACGGTCGGGAGACACACGGGTTTAAAGCAACCCTGCTCCCATCAGGGTTTTTGGAGTATCCTGGTTATGTGTTTTTTTCTACAGCTGGGTGATTTTGCCAAAAAATGAAATCTTAAAAAAAAAATAATAATAATTCTTTGCAAAACTAAAACACCATTATCATATTTTAACCGCGCTAACAGCACGTCTCCAGTGAGGACAGTGTCTGTCTTTTAAGTAAAACATCTCAGCCACTAGTAGATGGAATGGGATGAACAGACATTTGTGATCCCCTCAGGATGAATTGTAATCCCTTTGGGGATCCTCACTCTTCATCTAGCGCCATCATCAGGTCAACTTTTAAATGTGTCCAACACTTTGGTTTACGACCAAATACCGGCGTAACTAATGACAATTCAGCTGCACTTTGTGCTTACCGCTAATTGGCAGATGTTAGCATGCTGACGTTAGCAATTAGCTCAAGTATAGCCTCACAGCAGCTGGCATGGCTGTAGACTTTATGTGCAAAACAATTTAGCGGGTATAAATGAAAGACTTTCACCACCTGTAAGACTGCCATTGTTATACATACTCCGTAAACGCATGTACTGTAAATACATACATATACATACATAACTATAGACTGTCTGTACCAGATGCTTCAACTAAGTGAGCATAGACACCCAGGTTAATAATCAGTTAAAGGGACTGTTTGTAACTTCTTACCGGTATAAATCATCTGGGTCGGTGTCCCATGCGCGCTCGCGTGTGGCTACGCTGTTCATCTAATGAAGCCCGTCTGTTAAACAGTGTTGGCCGCGGTCTCAGAACGCGGGGGAGACCGTAGCTTTGGTCTCCAGGGCCGGAGTCTCTGCTGTACTCTGCTCCTCTGCCTGCCTGCTTGCCTTCACTCAGCTCGCTCCACCTCACGTGCATACGTGCACACTGGACACAGCAGAAGACTTCGTAGCTCTGAGAATATCTAGTGAATGTACAGTGGACGTTTGTGTAGAAATAACTGCTGCAGCTCCTCCAGACCAACAGAGGTTTTCCATGTCTTGTGAAGTGACGGGGCTCCGCAGCAAAAACGTTATCGTCTCCGACCGCGACCGGAGGGAGACACCGGCACCCGGTCGGAGACGATAACATTTCTTAACTAACATAACTTCAGCCCCAGAGGCTGGAGCAGGAAAAGCCAACACTAGGATCAGCATTGATTCATGGAGAGACCTGGTCAGCTGGTCAGCTAACATTACTACCAAGCAGGTGAAATATAGAGTGATATTGTGGTTTTAGCTGACGTGTGTCGCTTCACTGTTTTAAGCGATGCTCGTTCATGTCTATTTAGAGCGAGCGAGCGCGAGCCCGACGCTGACTTTCGTTGACTTAACGGCCACAGGTGTCACTGTTAACAAGCATTTCTGATTCTAACAAACAGTCCCTTTAATCATCACTACTTCATCAGCCTGATATCCGCAGACAGCTGTTGGCTAGTGTTAGCTACCCAGCAGGTAGCGATAGCTAATGTCTACATTGTGACTGTAAATAACCATTTTTGTGCACATTGTAACAACTAAATCTCTACGATGTAAACCTTTGCACGTCGTGCTAAAACTAAAATCTGAATTAATCAAACTATATCGCCCAGTACGGAGGATGAAAAATGACTTAAGTATAAATAAATAAATAGATGCATAAATGAATACAGGAATAAATAAATACAGAAATAAATAAAAGAATGAATGAATAAATAAATAAATGATGAAATAAATAAATAATTAAATACATACATAAATAGACTGGGGTTAGACTTCCAACCTCAACATACAAACACATAAATAAATTAATAAATAAATGTACATATATATGCATACATACATACATAATATAAATACATGAATAAATGTAGAAATAAATGCATTTATTTATTCTTATATATATTTATTTATTTATTTCAGAATGTATTTATTAATTAATTTATTTCTGCATTTATTTATTTCTGTATTTATTCCAGCATGTAGTTATTCTTCAACAACATCATATCCATGTCCTGTTTTCAGAAATCTGAATATGTCCTTAGGAGTACTCAGAAACCACTGTGGCATATGAACCACTGATCCAGGTTTCTAGATCTGCCATGTGGACAGGTGTGTCCTCAAATGGAGTCATGTCGTAGTTAGTCAGTAGAATAAAAAATACAAACAATGTGACAAATGTCTACACACTGACATGAAAGTTAGTAGAAGTAGTTTCATCTCAGTCTTCCTCAGCAGATGGAACTCTGGAAAAAGCTAGCAAATTGACCTTTTTTCATTTCCAAGCTGAAGAATGAACTCTCAGCCTAGTTTTAAAGTGGTTAAAACAGGTTTTAAACTGGCTTCAACCAGAGATAACCTGTTTAAATGTACAGACTCACTAGTGCCTCCTCTGTTGGATTAAAGTCCTCAGCAGGGTGATGATGTGATGGAGGCAGGGTTACCGACCGGCTCGGTTAAGACACCCAGAAGAAGAACTGCCACGCCGAGGAGAAAGTATTTCACCAGGGGGCAGAAGTGAGTCAGACACTGCTGGCCTGGTGGTTGTAATCACTGTAATAATATAATGTCTATGAGTCCTGGAGCACAACAAAGTGGTGTCAGAGAAAACCTGTGTGTAGGTGGTGATTAATCAGTTATTATTTAGTATCTTTATATTCTTTGAGGTGTGAGTCTGCACAGCTGGGTGAAGGTGTTTTAGTGCAAAGAAACAGTCACTTATTAATGATTAATGGGTTTGTTTGTCTCTTATTAAACACACTGATGTAACCCAATAACCTAAAAATCCAATGTGTCTTCAAACAGAGCCACCACTCCTTCTCGAAAAAAAGAACCCAACACCCTGGAGGAACCAGCCCTGGGAGTGCTGTGAGTACATGCATACACTCCTTATAACTGCAGAACTTGCCTGAGAATCATGAATCATCATGCAAACAGGAGCTGCTAATAGATCATTCGGCATACTTTTTAATGGGGACAAATTGACAACATGTAAACAAATATACAGTAGGCTAAATGAACGTTGCTCAAGTCTCAGCAAATTCACTGACTCTATGTTAAAATTATATTTCCTGTTTACATCCCCTAAAGCACACAAATTGTGCTCAGAATGTCCCATCAGTATCAGGTGTATTGCCTTGGCATCGTGGTGCATAAAAGAAAATAAAAGCATGTACTGCAACAGTCAAGAAACATAAATAAAATGGAAAAATTCACGATGAAAATATGAAAACTAGGGCTGTCAAAGTTAACGCAATAATAACGTGATAACACAAATTTGTTTTGTTGTTGTCTTGTGATTTTTCGGTTGTAGCGGCCTCAATTTTAAACTAGAAAAACCTAATGAATCCATTGGTACCAACCATGTCATACTAGCTTGTCGCGAAGGAGGCTAAATAACGCTCCAAACTTGTGCTAAATTTTGGTGAGGAAAAACTGGCAAGGCCATTTTCAAAGGGTTCCCTTGACCTCTGACCTCAAGATATGTGAATGTAAATGGGTTCTATGGGTACCCACGAGTCTCCCCTTTACAGACATGCCCACTTTATGATAATCACATGCAGTTTGGGGCAAGTCATAGTCAAGTCAGCACACTGACAGCTGTTGTTGCCTGTTGGGCTGCAGTTTGCCATGTTATGATTTGAGCATATTTTTTATGCTAAATGCAGTACCTGTGAGGGTTTCTGGACAATATGTGTCATTGTTTTGTGTTGTTAATTGATTTCCAATAATAAATATATACATATTTGAAACAGAATCCAGGAAGTCTTGCTGGATAAATCGTCCTCAAAAAGGCACTCCGTCTTCAGGTGAAAAAATATACAGTGATTTTGTTTTCGGAGTATAGGCAATAAAACAGACCAACGCATATGGACTCTAGGTCTTGCCGGCCCTGATGAACGCGTTGGTCTGTTTTATTGCCTATGCTCAGATAATCACTCACTTGAGGACCATTTATACAGCTAAACTTCCTGGATTCTGTTTCATGTACTTTTACCTGCCTTACTAAAGAGCACCTGTTGTGTCACCAGCCACCAGAGCCAAGCGGCGCTTCCTTCCTCTGTTTTAAAATATATACATACATTTGCATAAAGCAAGCATATTTTCCAACTCCCATGTTGAGTATTAAATACTTGACAAATCTCCCTTTTAAGGTACATTTTGAACGGATAAAAGATTTGCAATTAATTGTTATTAACTATGGACAATAATGCGATTGATCGGGATTAGATATTTTAACCGATTGACAGCCCTAGTAACAACTAGAGATACGTTGGTGTGCTGTTCACACAAAATCCCAGCCGCCCCTCCTCGGGATTGGAGGACCGGGCCGAGTGCCGCACCAATCAGGAACCTCCGCCTCGGCAGGTGGAACCAATCCCGTACAGGGGACCACACATCCTGATTAACATAAACCCAGTATTAAAAAGCGAGGTTAGACATGAAGAAGTTATGGGCTGCGGCAGTAACACTGACGCTCTCCTCTATCATTCATATACAGATATTTGTCCTGTGTGGAAAACTAGCAGACATGCAGACAAAAAAAATGCATTTAAATTTAGTATCACACTTTGAACAGTCCTGGTTGAGGAGATTTAATTCCCACTGAGTCTTGTGGCTGTACCAGATACCAACAGACCACAGCATCACCTGAATGTCTTGATCGCCAACACAACACGTGAAACCTCCGTGAGCTCGACTCATTTTCACATCAGTTAAAATAACATCTTTCCCTTTTCCACTTGACTCTGAGAAATCAGCCCATACCATTAAAATATGACAGATTTGATACTGTTGATGTGCGATGTGTGGACAGGGCTGAAGAGGATAACGAAAACTCCCCGATGCTGCCGGTCACCGCCACACCGAGGAGCTCTAAGAGGAAGTCGGCCCTGCTGGTGTCGTCTCGCATCAGAAGACAGCTGTGAGTGCAGCGAGGCGGTCATCGTGACTGATTTTTCAGTCCACTGATTTATCAATTCATGAATTCTTGTGGACGACTTCTGAGTACTGAAGCGTCACTGTCTGTTTGATCAGGAATCTTCTGGACAACAAGCAGGACCTGAACTCCGATGAAGAGGACGAGGATGAGTTTGTTCCATCCAAGAAGGAGCTGCAGAGCAGCAGTGAGGATGATGATGATGGGGAAGAGGAGGCAGGGCTCGATAGTGATGAGGAGGTAGTGATTAAAAAGGGCAGACATGCTGCAGCAGGGTTTAATACTCCCCGTTCAAAGCAGAGAACTCGCTCCTCGACCCGAACGCCCCGAAAAACTCCAAACAAGAAGGTAAAAGTCCTGAAAACATCTAAAACGGAGAAAATCTGGTTACCTTTTTTTTTTCTCACCTTGTGTCCTTTAACTGTTTCCTGTATCGACAGAGCACACCAGGCACGCCACGGACTCCGCATCGCGCCACTCCCAGCATCCCCAGCAGGTCGCTGCCGGCTCGACAGCCTGCTAATGTTCTGGAGGAGGCCAGAACGAGGTGAGAAGCAGTTAATCGGTGACCTCTGACCCTCATCTATGTACACTCCTCGTTTGTCATCTCCTGCCGCAAAAGCTTGATTGGGTTCAGTGCAGTCAGATGGCTGAGAGGACTACTTTATATGTTTGATGAATGGTCTTTCATGATTCTAGTTTGTAGATAGTCCTATATTTACTTCTTTTAAACATCACAAAGGACCAGAATTTATTTATTAATTTCCCAAGATTTTATTGATAACAAAATGTTATTCCATCAGTCAAGCAGATGATCTACAGAGTGAACTGAACCTGTGTATTAATGTCAGTTAATGTTAATATGTGTTAATGTGTCTCTTCAGGCTGCATGTGTCCTCGGTGCCGGAGTCTCTGCCCTGCAGAGAGCAGGAGTTTCAGGACATCTACAGCTTCGTGGAGAGCAAGGTCGTAGACGGCACGGGAGGGTAAGATCCAGATCCTGATTCTGGTCCAAAGGTTCACATGTTCTCAAAGTCTTTGGCTTGTGACCCGGTTTGTCCCCCCTCGCCTACAGCTGGGTGTCAAACATCAGTGCTTATTGAATACAAACCAAAATCTGAGAGACAGTTTGCATGTGACCCTGAGCTGTGAGCACTTTGTTTACTTCTCTGATTGTTTAATTTTATTAGTTTTTAAAGTCCTCATGAGGTAAAACTATCGAGTACTTCATGAGGAAACACGGAAAAAAAAAACCAAAGCTTCTACATTATCCTCCAATAAATGATAGTTGAATTATTGTTAATGTGCCAATCATTTAATTTCTGCCAATAATTACATCCAATAGCAAACAGTTATTAGATTATTATATGTTATTATATTAATGGCATGGCTGCCTGTAAGCACTTTAAGAATCAGTCAGTAGAAACTGCTCAGTCTAAAAAGTGAAGCCTGAAATATTAGAAAATCAGATGAGCATCTTTGCGTACTCCCATGTTGATAAGAGTATTAAATACTTGACAAATCTTCCTTTAAGGTACATTTTGTACAGATATAAAATTGCGATTAACTATGAACAATCATGCAACTAATCACAATTAAATATTGTATTATATATTCCTCTGTATACAATAAAAATCCAATTCAGGACGCTAGTTTAAACAATTGCACAGATTGATATGATGACATAAGCTCAGACTGTATTTGTTATGTTGTTGCTGTTTCTGTCTCAGGTGTATGTACATCTCAGGTGTGCCAGGCACCGGTAAGACGGCCACAGTCCATGAGGTGATGCGCTGTCTGCAGCACGCAGCCGACGTGGACGAGATCCCTCCTTTCCACTTCGTCGAGATCAACGGGATGAAGATGACGGATCCTCATCAGGCCTACGTCCAGATCCTGCAGGTGAGAGCGGTGAACTTCACTTCACCTCTTCACACTTCAGTGCATGCACGTGTTAATGATTAGCTTAAAGAAAATGCCGTACATTGTCTATCGTTATCGTTTCGTCGTTAAACCTGCAACAAGCTCAGCTGCTGCTCCTGTTTCTGTACTGCAGACAGACGTCCTGTCAGTAATTCCTCGGCACAGCATTTATTTTTATCTCCTCACTTTCCTGCTTTTTCAGCCTATTTTTAGTTGGTTTGGGACTATTTCAAGTAAAGAACTGTGCTGTTTTAGGTTTGAAATTTGAACTCAATAACATTATGCATCCACAAGAAAACAGAACAAAAATTGGTAGAATTTAAAAAAAAATATATATATATATATATATATATATATATATATATATATATATATATATATTTTTTTTTTTTTTATATATATATATATTATAAAAAATAAAAGAATCCGTTAAATTATGAGATTATTTTAAAAGAAAAAATTATATTTCCTCTGTGTTTCACTTTGGCCAGCAGGGGGGGCTGCAGTCCACTCGGCGCCTCTTCTATCATCTATCAGGGTTTATTTTGAATGTTTAAAAATTACATGAAATCTGATTTAAATATTCAGAAATCTGATTTAAATAATCAGAAATCTGATTTGAATATTCCCAAATCTGATTTGAATAATCAGAAATCTGATTTGAATAATCAGAAATAGAAATGTTTCCGGATTTTGAACATTTACAGGATAAGCACTCAGCAGTTGAACCACATGTTGTGTTATGTGTTTTTTTTATTTGACTTGTATCAGAAAGTAATTTCAGTTTTTCACCCACTTTTCTGAAGAGCATCTTCTAGCAGGAAACACAGCTACTAAATCAACTCCAAAATGGGTTTAAATTGATCTGATCTGGGTGTGTTGTCAAACAAAAACGTTGAGCTTTAAACAAGCTGGTTTCCTTTTAAACACGGTTCCTAAAGGTTTATTTAAAGAGTCACTCCACCAATTTTACAAATGAAGTTCAGGGTTATGTCACCTTGGAGACGACAAAAGTTGAAATAGAAATCCTGCATTATAAACTAAGGTGTGTCGATGCAACCATGTCTCCTACAAAATTACGTGTATTACGTGTGCGATTCATCGGGATTAACTATGGACCATCATGCGATTAAATATTTTAATCGACTGACAGCCCTGGTAAACGTCACGGTTTGCTTAAAATGTCTATGTTTGTTACTTTATTTAAAATAAGTGAACGTTGATTTTTAGTTTCACACGAGACATGAGCAGCGGTCGCCTGGGAGAAGTCCGGTGTTTATTGATCCACCCCTCCCGTCTGCCAAATAACTTTCGTTAACAGTTGCTCAATATGCTACGTCACCTGCTCTGTGTGTCACTCGTTGTAATACGTCACTTACTGCCGCCTTCCACAGACTATCATTACAAAGGTAATGAAAGTTACGTAATATGATATGGCCATTTAAGAGGCAGGATATAATAAAGACCCAATCCAGTTGCTTTATGGGAAATGTGGGATCCAGGGTTTTGGAGTTTGACCAATACGCGGAACTAATAGAATAACAGACTTTGACAATTCTTTTTTTTTTGTCTCGTGAATCCACAACCTTAACTAATGCTAGCAGTTTCCACCTGCTTCCAGACTTTGTGCTAAGCTAGGCTAAACTGAAGATGAAACTGACGTTTTCCCATCTAACTCTGGAGAAGGCAAACGTCAATCTGTTTCTTTAATTAAAGGAGTGAATAGTGTCCCAGCGGGATTAAAACGTTGTGGTGTGTTCACTGACTGACCGGTCTCTTCTCTCGCAGAAACTGACGGGTCAGAAGGCCACGTCCGACCACGCAGCAGCTCTGCTGGAGAAGAGATTCAGCAACCCTGCACCCAGAAAGGAGACTACCGTACTGCTGGTGGACGAAGTAAGAACTCTATTTCATATTAAAGTTAGAGTTGGTAAGGATAAGTCAAAAATGTTCAGACTCAAACAAACAGTGAATGTATCTACTAACAAGTATTGTGCGTGTGTGTATCAAATCCTGATATCTCTTCGTCCTCTGTGCCATAGAGCTCCGTTGTTGTCCAACAACTATTAAAAACACAATACAAATCACACGTTGAGCCACACTGTTGCACTGGGTGACGTGTTCCTTTATTACAATGAACACACACACACACTGTAGTTTGTTTTGACTCAATCCTACATACACCGTCCTGCTGCTCACTAGAGCACCAAATTTGAATTAATCCACCACTGAAAATAGTCCCAAACAAATGCACTATTTCCTCCTGTTTGTTTGATGCAAACTACAGTGACCAGCTGTTTTAGGAAATTACTTTAAAAAAAAAAAAAGATGAAACTATATATTTCTGAGGTGTTGAAGATTTACGTCTTCAGTCGGAAAAAAACAAGCTTGGAGTAGAGATCCACAGACAGGAAGTCAAAGTATTGAGAGTAGGGCTGTCAATGGATTAAAATATTTAATTGTCCATAGTTAATCGCGATTGCAAATTAATCACACATGTTATAATCTGTTCAAAATGTACATTAAAGGGAGATTTGTCAAGTATTTAATACTCTTAACATGGGAGTGGGCAAATATGCTGCTTTATGCAAATGTATGTATATATGTATTATTGGAAATCAGTTAACAACACAAAACAATGACAAATATTGTCCAGAAACCCTCACAGGTACTGCATTTAGCATAAAGAAATATGCTCAAATCATAACATGGCAAACTGCAGCCCAACAGGCAACAACAGCTGTCAGTGTGTCAGTGTGCTGACTTGACTATGACTTGCCCCAAACTGCATGTGATTATCATAAAGTGGGCATGTCTGTAAAGGGGAGACTCGTGGGTACCCATAGAACCCATTTTCATTAACATATCTTGAGGTCAGAGGCCAAAGGACCTCTTTGAAAATGGTCATTCCAGTTTTTTCTAAATTTAGCGCATGTTTGGAGCATTGTTTAACCTCCTTCGCGACAAACTAGCATGACATGGTTTTAGGTTCATATGATACCAGTATCTCCACTCTAAAACTGAGCCCACTACGACCATAAAAATTGCAAGTTGCGTTTAAAACAAGCCTACAGAAACACAACACCAGAGTGGGAAAAAACGCGTGCATGAGCCCCCAAATATGTTACAGCCTCTCAAACAACCAAAGGCTCTGGAGAGACCGAAGCATATAAAAGGATGCCAAGAGACTGTTGTGTGAAAATAATACAATCAATTTATTTTAAATCAGGACAAAAGTAACTATCAAAAATGTAACTGAGCAAACAAAAAGGTCGGAGATCCCGGTTAAATGAACAAAAGAAAGGAAGTCGCTGGGCCAGCCACGCAGTGGGCCGTCGCACCCAACTCATCCCTCTAAACTCAAAAATGTCTAACTTGAAACAAAAGCACAAAACTTTACTACCGCAGATCTCCAGCCCAAAAATAAAGTTACAAACTAAATGCTGGATAAAAAGTAATCTAAATCAAAACAACTCAACAATGGAGACGGGAATCTCCCGAGCAGTGCTGCCGGCTGCAGCCTGAGTACCAGAGAGTGTACGCCATTACGCACCGTCCCCCTGCCCTTTTCTTATCTCCCTTAATCAGGTGATGAACTGATTAAAACTGAAACTGAAAAAAAAGTAGGTCAGAAGGAGGGGAGACAGAGAAACAAAGACAGCCCCAAGTGTGCCCTGTGGCACATTAAGGCCCACGCGTAACATTAAGGCCCATGCGTAACAGTGGTTAAGAAATGATTGGCGTTAAAACAAATTTGCTTTAACGTGTTATTTTGGAGTTAACTTTGACAACCCTAATTGAGAGACAGACTAATTGTCAGTTTCCTCTTTTTAATGCGAAGGAGAATTCACGAGTGAAAGAGACACTTTCTTACTACACCTCACATATGAGGTACTGCTACCAGTTTCAGATCTTTGGAAAATATAGACAACTAGAAAGTTGAGTCATCCGAGATCTGCAGAAAGAGAGTATGACTTCATGATTTTTCTGAGAACATGTGACACTGTGGTTAACCAACAAACGGAGTGTTTCCATTCGTTTTGATTTAGAATTGTTCCAATACTTGGAAATGTGTCCGATGATACCCAGAATTCGGTATCTGATATTGGCTAGTACGCCTATGCACGCTTTCCGATACCATAATTTAATAACCCAGAAAAAAATCAAGTTGTTTAACCGGAAATCAATTCTTATTCACTGGTTCAAAACAGTAGCCTTTACTGTGCTGTCGCCCTGGATGCCTCATGGCTGCCACTTGCAACTACTGTTTTAGAGCAGCGAAGAAGAACTGATTGTCACATGACGATAGCAAACAACAACAGTTTGTTCATGTTTTGCAAAATGTTTAAATTGAGCCAGGCTATACAACAAAGATAGTTATATGTGTGTGTGTGTGTATATATTTATATATATATATATATATATATATTTTTTTTTTTTTTTTTTTTTTTATTATTATTATTTATTTATTTTTGTTCCGGCTGGTGGGCTGTGCTTGGTATTTCCTCAGCAGATCTCAACATGGCTGCCGGGTCACAAACTTTCTTATTTTAAAGCTAAACAGTACACTACAAGATGTTTCTGAAAACATTTGAGGCGAGAAATAGACATTACAGTAACAGAATATTGATTCATATTTGATCAGCGCTGCCTAGTTTGACCGTTTGGTCGGAGTTCGCGAGTGATTGACAGCTGCTCAGAGACAGCAGGGCTCAAGCTCGGCTCCGATTGGTTGTTTTCCTCCGGTCTGTGAAATCTTGCAGATGCCGTTAGGAGCACCGGAGGACACTGAGGCACATGATTTTTTTCAGATTACCTGTCTCATGCTCTACTGTCAGGATATAGTGACCGCTTTATAAAAATAACTTTTTTTAATCATATTTGCTCCATTTCTACCCACTGCAGCTTTAAGTGTTGCTCTTATGATTTCTACACATTCATATTATAATATGAATATAAAAAACTCTCTAATAGTTTGGTCTTTTAGCAACATTTTCTCTAAGCCCTAATGTTTAACAGGAGGTGGATGTCATCAGGAGACAGCAGACTAATCCTCTTTAACCCTTTGTGTCGTGTAGTTGGACCTGTTATGGACCAGGAAGCAGAACGTCATGTACAACCTGTTCGACTGGCCGACGCGGCGTCACGCCCGCCTGGTGGTGCTGACCATCGCCAACACCATGGACCTGCCGGAGAGGATCATGATCAACAGAGTGGCCAGCAGACTGGTGAGGGAGCTGCTGAGCCCTTTCATAGCTCTGTTTCTACTCTCACAGCTGCTCTGGCGTCTTATCCAAATACACACATACGCTATGATGTGCATATGATTCACAGGTTTCACAAAGCAAAGGCACATTGTTCATCCAAAAACTTCTTCTGAGGGTGTTTACTTCAACTGCCAGGGGATAGTGAATAACGGGAGCGGGGCAGTGGGCATGGAGATGTGTGTGTGTGAGCGAGTCATCAGAAGCACTTCAAAGGCTGTATTCGAAACCGCATACTGCATACTACTGAGGAGCGCAGTATGCAGTATACAGTATATGCTGCATACTGCGTTCCTCAGTAGTATGCAGTATGTGACAGTTAAAGTGATGTATTTAGCAGTATGCTAGACGAGGTTAAGCCTTTAAACCAGCTCTTAAAGCACAGGACAAAAAAACAAACTTGTACCACTATTACAATATTATCAAAAAATACAACTTTGATTTTGTTGTTTATGTTATGCTTGTTTACTTTATAAGATACTGCAGGTTTAAACTATTTATTCTGACAGCTCATAAAGAAGTCCGACAAACAGGATCATCAACGAGGAGAGACAGGAAATATAAAACATTGATCCACAACATTTACTTTACTCAAACTGCTTTTTCAGTTACAGCAACAAAAAAAAAGTGGACTGATCTCCCTCCAGATATTAGAGAAATGCTAAAAAAGTGTCATGTTGTCTCATCAGGAACCTCTCTGCCCCGTCAGAAGCTGCTCTTTCTCTCGCCACTCTGCTGCTCTGCAGCCGCTCTGTGAGCGTCACTGGCCGGCTCTCCAGCGAGCTACGCCTGCGGGCGATTGTGGAGCTTTTTAACTCCAAAAAGGCAGATAAACACAGGTTCCTGTTAATTTATAATGGACATCTGTGTTGTGATATTTAAACAAACTATCCGTCAACAAGGAAATAAAAGCCTCTTGTCTACGAGACCGGAGTGAGCTCCAGCAGCTCATAGCGGTCTCTGAGCGTGACTACCCGGCTTGCTGGCAGCGACCCGGGCAGGCGCTCGCTGGCTGTCACAGTATTCTGTGGAGCTTCTAAACTCCGACAACGGTGGAACAAATGTTCGATTCGCCATCTAACTTCGTAAAACTGCCGATATTAATAATCTACACAGTTGATTTCTCGCCTCAAAAACTTTCAGAAGTGAATTTAGTGTTGAAATGGCTACAAAAAACGTAAAAAACGAGTAGCTTTTGGCTGCTGTTTTTGTACCCGTAGCCTGTACTGTTCCAGCGCTTTGCATTGTGGGATACAGTAGGCGAGATAGACTGGTCTGATGCATACTGGAGAATTTTTCCAAATCAGTACGTCATCCGGGTATTTTTGGCATACTGGAGATTTTGCTTTTGTTCGCATACTGCATACTACATACTACATTTTGGCCAAATCAGTACGTACTACTAGTATAGTATGCGGTTTCGAATACAGCCAAAGTCTTATCTGACGTGGTGTGTTTTCTCGGTAGCCCATCTACCGTACGCACCGCTGTCATCGCCATCAGTTTATTGGCCATGAGCAGTGGAAAACAAAATCAATTACTCAACGATAATAACATACTCATCACGTTATGTTTTGAACACACCTGATGCACCTCAGCAGCCCTTAATGTTGGATCAGGGCTGAGCATCAGCTGGTTCAGGTGTGCTAGAGTAGAGAGAGCTGGAAATGGGCATGTAGGGGGTTTGGAGGTCTGTGGCTGGGAACCCAGGGTCTAGGCTATACGCTAGAATAAATATAATTAATGAAACCAGACTTAGAAGTTTTCTGAATCTGCTCTATTGATTTACAGAATCAGATTTCACATGACAAACATTGCCAGGAGAATTAAATGTTTAGACGAATGCTGTGATATGTGTAAATAATCAAACAATTACTATATCAAGTTTTGTTTTTTAGCTTTTAAGTGTTAGCTATAGTAATAATAATGGTCCAAAATGGTGTAAAATTGCATAGTGTTAGGTAAAAAGCATTCAAATTTTATTGGGAGTTGTCCCCCAAAACCCAACACCAAATTTCTACTACTCCTTTGCCAAAAGCGAAAAACCCTGACGTGCTACATGATGCTCCATTTGTCTAAATGTTTCTAGGGTTTGACCAGGATGTCATTCCAGCCGTACAGCTTCAAACAGCTGCAGCAGATCATCATGTCGCGGCTGAACAAGGTGAAGGCCTTCGAGGAGGACGCTCTCCAGCTGGTGTCCAGGAAGGTAAACCACCGGGACGTCTTTCCAAACCTCCTCACCTGCGCTTTTTCACAGGTCCGCTCACTCACAAGTCTTCCTCTCCCCTCGCAGGTGGCCGCTCTGTCGGGCGACGCTCGCCGCTGTCTGGACATCTGTCGCAGGGCGACGGAGATCTGCGAGCACTCTGCCGCCGATCCTTCGGCCACGGGATTGGTGGGAATGAGTCACGTGATGGAGGCGCTGAATGAGATGTTTTCCTCCGCCTACATCACTGCCATCAAGTGAGACTCTCACTTTGGTCACATTAATGATGGAGTTGTAAAGGTGTGATGAGATGAAGTGACTAATATGTGTCTTCAGGTGTGCATCACTGCAGGAGCAGCTCTTCCTCAGGGCGGTCATCGCTGAGTTTCGGCGGCTGGGATTGGAGGAGGCCACCTTCCAACAGGTAAAAACAAACACACAGAAGAGTAAAAAAAGAACTAGAGATGCAGACGACTATCAACCTTCACATTCTGCAGTTATACACTGACATCTGTGATTAAGCAAGAAGCAAAGAAAACAAACAATTGAAGAAAGAAAAATACAATGCTTCCTCTGAAATGCAGTAGAGAATTTCAGCTCAGAAACCTCCTTATTGTCAATCTACCTATGAAAGCCATCCATCTTCTGAATGCTCTAGGTCTCTAGTTTGTGGCTGTAAAGTTTCATGAGGCTGTGATTATCCTAGAGGTCACCACAGGTCATTTTATACAGTGAGGTCAAGTTTAAAAAAATTAATATGAAATGGCTACTTTGGGACTAACATATTCACACATGAATACAATTGGGCTCATTGGATCCTCAAGAGTCTCAGCTTTACAGTCATACCCACTTTATGCTACTATAAATATATTATTATACACCGATCAGCCATAACATTAGGTCAGCATGGGCACCCTGACCGGTCTGCGGCTACGCAGCCCCATACGCAACAAACTGCGATACACTGTGTGTTCTGACACCTTTCTATCGGAACCAGCATTAACTTCTTCAGCAATGTGAGCTCCAGTAGCTCTTCTATTGGATCGGACAACACGGGCCAGCCTTCGCTCCCAACGTGCATCAATGAGCCTCGGGTCTGACCCTGTCGCCGGTTCACCGGTTTTCCTTCCTTGGACCTCTTTTGGTAGGTCCTGACCACTGCAGACCGGGAACATCCCACAAGAGCTGCAGTTGTGGAGATGTTCAAAGTTCAAAGTGTTCACTTGCTGTCTAATATATCCCCCCCCACTGCCAGGTGCCATTGTAAGGAGATAATCAATGTTATTCACTTCACCTGTCATTGGTCTTAATTTGATGGCTGATTGGTGTATATTATCTATTTATAACTCCAAGACTGTTTAGGGACCCCAGTATGCAGAAATATTCAAATTCACCATTTTAGAATAGCCGAAAATAACATATTTGTACTGCATGCTAACAGTTGCATGTTTTTTTGCCCATAGGTTTTTCTAGTTTTATATTATACCAGTAGCTTCACTCTAGCTTTAAGCCTGCTACAACCTCTGAAAGACAGAATAGCGGCCGGGCCCGGTAACGGGCTGATGGATTTCAAAGAGGAAGTCTTTTCAAAAAGTACATTATTACAGACGTGTGAATTAACCGCAGACACTCAGCTCGCCTCTTTAGTCAAGCTGTGACCTTTAGCCCGTTATGGTCTGTGGCAGATGCTGTTTGTTGAAGGCTACTGAAAAATAATGTCACAAATCAAATCACACAACATACTGTTGATATTTTGTTCCTGGAATTTCGGTGTTCATGTGCGGTTGGGTCAAAAGGGTGCCAAAAGTACGTACAAGGAACTTTTTATTATTGCCACACAACAGTGTTGGTGGTAATTATTTTTGGTAGAAAATGGTAGCTCAGTTCCAGTGCAAAGAAAGACGGACGAAAACAAGCAAACAGATATAAACCATTACAGCAATGTACACAAAAAGGAAACGCATGAATGTGAAAATATGATTTTGAAACCGTTAATCTGGCCCTGCACACAGACGGCTCTGTGTAGTTCATAGTGTGGCATCAGACTCTGTACACACTTTAGTACGAGCAACAGAAATATATCCCAACTAGGGCTGTCAAACGATTAAAATATTTAATCTCTATTAATTGCACATTTTTTTTATCTGTTCAAAATGTTCCTTAAAGGGAGATTTGTCAAGTATGTAATACTCTTATCAACATGGGAGTCGACAAATGTGCTGCTTTATGCAAATGTATGTATGTATATATTTATTATTAGAAAATCAATTAACAACACAAAACAATGACAAATAGTGTCCAGAAACCCTCACAGGTACTGCATTTAGTATAAAAGAATATGCTCCAATCATAACATGGTAAACTGCAGCCCAACAGACAACACCAGCTGTCAGTGTGTCAGTGTGCTGACTTGACTATGACTTGCCCCAAACTGCATGTGATTATCATAAAGTGGGCATGTCTGTAAAGGGGAGACTCGTGGGTACCCAGAGAACCCATTTACATTCACATACCTTGAGGTATACCTCTTTCTTTCCTTCCCCATTCCTGTTTTTTCCTTCCCTCTCTAACGTAATAATTGACCCATGGTCCGGTCTGCATCGATGTGGTCCTGAAGCACAGAAACCTGAGTAAATGTCCTCCCCTCTGTGTGTGTCTGTGTCCCAGGTGTTTGTGCAGCACCAGGCTCTGTGTCGGGTGGAGGGTCTGCAGCCCATCAGCGTGTCGGAGGGCCTGGCGGTGTGTCAGCGTCTGGGAGCCTGCAGGTTACTGCTGCTGGAGCCCAGCCGCCTGGGAGTCCTGCAGCGAGTCCGCCTCAACGTCAGCCAGGACGACGTGCTCTACGCCCTGAAGGCCGACTGACGGAGGGGTCCTCTTCAGACTCCTTTATCTGAACCACGTGAGACATTAAACCTCAGTTATACAAACTGACATCAAACAGAATTTTAAACCTTAAATTATTTAGCGCGTTAACTCCTCCAACTGCTCAGATTGAGACGGAGATCACACTTTGAGCAGAGGCAAATATATGGAGTCAAAGATTTTCCTTTTTAGTTTGTGATGTCCCCAGTTTAAAATGAGATTTTTCTCTTTCTGGAATTATTTTTAACGTTGTATAGTGCACCTTATTTTTTATGTTTCAATACCTGAATATGCAATAAAACACCATCTTTAATATGAAACGCCTTTTAATTATTTTTCTTGCAGTGATGGTGTGAATACCAATATCAACAAAACAAAAAAGAAACAATGGAACAGATTTTTTTTTTCATGGACTGCATTTGCTGTTATTGTGTATATACAGAGGAGCAGGAAGCAGATACAGCTGCGCTAGCATTTACTCATGTTTTCATATTATTTTACCAAGCTGCAACTGACACATTAACATCTCTGTCAACTCACCAAGACTTTTCCTTCGGCAATGGTAGCAGGATTGTAACTACCACAGGTCTTTTCGTGGGTCAGTGAATCTGGTTGGGGAAGATATTACTTTACACTCAATATCAGGCTTTAAAAAGCTGCGGTAAATCACCACTAGTAAGCCACATTTGACTACTCTTTTTCCCTGCTTCAACACATGTCTGTCTCGGTCGCTGCTCAGGTAGGAAAAGAAAACGTGCCGTGTCTCCACACAATCTTATCAACTATGTACGGGGGAGGGTTTAACCCTTTTAATGGACGTAGGTTACGTCAAATTTGGTTTATCAGTGTTGTGGAATGAGTAATACCTCAAGTTCTTACTCATTCCACAACACATTCGGTGCCTTTTTTAAGTTCAAAAAACAAAAAAAGGGAACACTGAATGTTAACACACATGTTAACACACATTCAGTGTTCCACAACACATTCATTGCCCTTTTTAAGTTCAAAAAAGTGCAATGAATGAGTAATTAGAAGTGAAGGAGGTTTTAGAGACCACATCCTGTTATATTGTTTAAGAATATGCAGAAGTCGCATTCATTTGAAAACAACAGACTTACCAGTAAACAGAAGTCACAGCAGCTCAGCTCTGCTACACACCTGAGATTTTATGCTACAGGACGTTTCTGGAAGAATCCAACAGTTAAAAGGACAGTTTTAAAAATGCCCATGTAACTGTTGAATCTATCAAATATTGTGTAAATAATCCAGCTCTTCTGAAATCGTTTTAATCAGTTATGGTAACAGACTCTCTCTCTCCACCTCACGACACTCTGTATTTTGAGTGTAATTCATTTGCCAAAGAAAGACAAAACACACCACAAACAAAGTTAAAGATGAATATGACTGATAGCAGCATTATTATTATTTTATTTTCTAAACCTATTGCGATAATATCATTATCATGAATTCTTTTGGCCCCTATAATTTTGCACTAGTGTAGCAGCTGTAGAATGGTTGCTCGTAGATTGAAAGAAACCACTCAGACCAGGAATCAGGATCTGCACATTTATTTTCCTATAAAGAGCAGCACAGGGCACAGTCAACACACACACACTCAGTGGCAGGCTCTTTCTCAGTCCCCAGTGCACAAGCTGTCCATGCTTTGCCTACGTGTGATTTGTGCATTACACATATAACAAAATAGAGTTATAAATATAATATGTAGACATAAAAAAATACAAAAGCTACAAGTGTATTTAAATCAGTAAATACAACAAAAGTCAATAAATAAAATGTATAGCACCTGAAATTAAATGTAATACTTTTAATAGGTTTCTAACCCTCCAGTTTACATGTAAATAGAAGCATTCATTCATAAAATAAAATAAAAGTGCACTGTAAATAATTAACTTATCTTCATATTAGGCTACTCAACTAATGCAGTCCTTCCTAACTACACAGGAAAAATATACAAACAACAATTTAACACCATAACGCACCTATAAAGAGCAGCACAGGGCACAGTCAACACACACACACTCAGTGGCAGGCTCTTTCTCAGTCCCCTGCAGCAGTCAGACAATAATGCAAATGAGCGAAAAACTGCGACGGAGTTAACAGAAGTAAAAGTCGTATTTTGGCCGTTCGAAACCAAATGACAACCTCAGAAACATATTGACAACGATGCATCATTGCATTTGCATACAGTTTAAGCCAGAATACACAACTTTTAAACATGCTAGCTGAAGCAGAGGAGGAAGAAGAGCCTCACAACACATCTTACCAGTGCACAAGCTGTCCATGCTTTGCCTATGTGTGATTTGTGCGTCAACAATTAAAGCCGCCCTGCTACAACAGGTAACCTGGAACCATGAAAAACAACCGTTTCATTCATTCAATACAAAGTTAACACAAATAAACTTACAATACAGATAATTTGGCTGATATTGATGACAAAATAAAGTATAACACCGGTTTTGAGAATGTTCACTAAACAAAATGAAAATAATAAAAATAACATAACCAACATATTGACTCAGCTACACGCGCTCAGTTTTGAAATAACAAAGGGTTAGTTGGTATTTTTTGAAGAAGGGTTTTATGTATATTTCTGTATTCTTCAAGGTTAAATTCCTGTTTGTGTCAAAGGAGTCCTTGAAGAGAGCGATATAACGGCTTCAGTTCCTCGTCGGAAAGGGGAAGTGGACGGGAGCTGCAGAAAAATGTATTAAAGTCAGTCAGTGCGTTATTTTTAGAATAGTTTCACTGTTTTACCTTATCATCAGATAGCCCTTTCTGACAGGGAACTGAAGCTGTTATATTGTCTTCAAAACCACCAGACCAGACTTCATTCACATTTTTCTTTTTATCAATTAAATCATATTATCTCGCAGAACACAAAGATGCAGGTCTACCACTGCAATGATCGGTTAGTTTGTTAATGTTCTTGAGTGACTTTATGTTCTGTGTGGCTCCTCTGCGGTCACAGATTTCAGTCTAACAGCAATACTCCGGTCTGCTTCTCCAAACAGGGATCATACCTACTGTCATCTAAGGGTGCTTTCACAAGCCAACATTTTAGTCCGTTTTAATGGAACTTTTCCAAGTGAACTAAAAAGCAGGCTATATATAGTATAATAGTATATAATAATATAATAGTATATATATATTTTTTTTCTCCTTTTTTTGTCAGAGCATTTGATTTATTGATTGCTGTCAGGATGTAATGAGAATTTCAAGAAATATAACAAAAAATGTATTTGAAGCACTACCAGCACTACCAACCCTACCGTTAAATACACGGAGGGAGGTTCGATCCCCGGCTCCTCATGTCTGCATGTCGAAGTGTCTTTGAGCCAGCCCACTGCTCCTAACATGCTTAGGATGGGTTAAGGTTGATGAGTGGATGGTGAATGAATGGTTCAATATGTTTATGTTTCAATACCTGAATATGCAATAAAACACCATCTTTAATATGAACCACCTTTTAATTATTTTTCTTGCTGCTTATAGTGTGAATACCAATATCAACAAAACAAAAAAGAAACAACGTATTTGCTGATATTGTGTACATACAGAGGAGCCAGAAGCGGATACAGCCGGTGAGCCTGTGGGTTGTTGGGTCTTGAAACATCATTTGTGGTCTGGATTATGCCTTCGCATGTAGCTATTGCTTCTCTTACAGCATCTAACCATATCGTTGCCCAGAACTAACATCTGTGTTAGCATGGTAACGCTATATTTAGATTATTTTCACTGTTTTACCTTGCCACCAGACAGCCCTTTCTGACCGGTAACTGAAGCTGTTATATCGTCTTCAAAGCCACCAGACCAGAAAAAAACACAAAAACAGTCATTTTACCTCGCAGAACACAAAGCTGCTGGTCTACCACTGCAGCGATCGGTTTGTTTGATGTGTTCTTGTGTGACTTTGGAATCCGAACTAACGTGGAAGTCAGGATGTTTGATAGTGATCAAACAGCTGATCGAGATCAAACAGCTGATAGTGATCAAACAGCTGATCATTCCTATACAAAAGCTGTTTAAATAATCTGCTTATAGTCATCAAGTAGTCCACCTACAGGGTTCATTTGGGGTCTTTTCATACATGAAAACATCTGGAAAAACATTTTAAAACCATGTAAGACTGAGGTTAGTTGAATTTCTGTTTTGTTTTTTTTACTTTACTCCCGTCGTGATAATCTGCCTCGTGGGCCGTCTGCTCTCCGGCTGGATACGTGATGCGGCTGATGCTGCGTTCACATACAGTAGTGTGCGAAGCCGACAGCCCCCCCCCCTGTCTTATGCAGACCGCTGCTCATTTCCCTGCAGGCGCTACCTCTACCGGGTGAGAGAGGAGGAGACACCCCTAATATATAAAATATATATATTATAATATATATAAAATATATATATTATAAAATATATATTATAAAATATATTATAAAATATATATATTATAATATATATAAAATATATATATTATAATATACATAAAATATATATATTATAAAATATATGTTATAAAATGTATTATAAAATATATATATTATAATATATATAAAATATATATATTATAAAATATATTATAAAATATATATATTATATATAAAATATATATATTATAATATATATAAAATATATATATTATAAAATATATATTATAAAATATATATATTATAATATATATAAAATATATATATTATAAAATATATATATTATAATATATATAAAATATATATATTATAAAATATATATTATAAAATATATTATAAAATATATATATTATAATATATATAAAATATATTATAAAATATATATATTATAATATATATAAAATATATATATTATAAAATATATATTATAAAATATATTATAAAATATATATATTATAATATATATAAAATATATATATTATAAAATATATTATAAAATATATATATTATAATATACGATTTTATAATATATATAAAACTGCAACTTCCATCGAACATTCACTTTATATTTACAAAGCTAAACCAACTTTCTTCTGCTCCACTGCCCGCCTTCCCTTACACACACACACACACACACACACACACACCATGCCTCTCCTGACTACGCCCATCTGTCCGACTCTCCTGCAACAAACTGTGTTCGCGGAGGACTGCATGTCTAAAGAGAGGAGCAAACGCACAACACTTCACTGCATGCTTCCTGTTATTCTTTGGTATTTAACGTTGCGTTTCTGTCTGGACATACTCTTTAACACGAACAAGCAGCTGAACTACAAGGTGAGTAACATGTCTTAGTGTTCAAGTAAAAAGTGGTACTGGGTTTGACAATGATAATGACATTTCTTGTCAGGTGGGACAGATGATGATGATGATGATGATGCATGTGATTAATGTTAAAATCACATTGGAAAGTTGTTTAAAAATAACTTACCACATTAAATTAAATCTTTAATATGAAAAGTTCATAAACATACGGATGACAATGTACTTAAATTAACAATATTTTGACATTTATTAAAGATATGTTTTTTGTTTTAATAAAATGCATCGACATGAACAAAAGCTGTCAGGAGGACCATTTTACACCTCTTCCTGAATGGACACGATGCGACCGAGCGAGCATCAGATTGTTTCAGGTTTTCCTGATGAAGATATCCTAACCTGCTCAATAAAACCGCCCGCATGGTCTGACGGGAACTGACAGTCAATATCAGGCTAGAGCTACTGTCTGTAATAGAGCGTGACTATTCACTCATCACTCGTATAGGCTCTGTACGAGCCAAATATTAGAAAAGATTAAGTTAAATTCCTTATTACAAGATGTGCAGTATGTTGATGGAGTAGTGGTATGTGTGCCCCATGTGGCCAACCATGGTGTTAAATGGTTCATAAGTTGCGCAAGGTGATATCGTCATTGTGTTTCGGATCAGGCTGCTTCAGGACGCCAAGAGAAGACATAGTTTTTCAACGGGCTTTAATATAATAACTTGTTCATTTCACAAAGACGAAGTTTAAGTTGATCTTTTTCTTTACTTTGGGTTGCCAGGGGCACATCCTGTTTGGGTTGTTTTTTGTAGTTTATCACACACACGCGCACACATCGACAGAGTAACTGGCCATCTAACCGTGAGGAGCCAGATGAATGAGCGTGACTTTATTTAATACAAGCCTTGTTGTTGACACGTTTCCTGGTGATATAAATATGGCTTAAAAAGGAAAGTAAGAAGTAAGCCATAGGCTCTATGTGGACAATTTGTCACGCTCCATTGGGCAGATTTTGCTTGGTTACTGTATGTTAGAAAGAGGTGTATTGAATTTTAGCTATTTAAAGTTCAGTCGTGCTACGACTTTGAAAATGTCACTAACTGATTGTGAAGGATGTTTCACTTTAATAGCCTAAAAAAAATCGTCCCTCACATTTAATGCATGCCACCACAGAAAGTGAGTCCCCATCATAACCAGTCTGGAGAACGGATTGTAAAAACCCTCAATGAGCCAGACCCCCACGGCCGTCCTGCCAAATTGGGGGGATCATGGGAGTGACACGTTTTTTTTGTTTATTTTAGACAAATCAGGACATTTGTATCCGTCAAGAATTTGAAAACAATAATTCATACATTAATTTCTTCCCAGTTAGATTACTGCAATTTACTCTAATCATGCCTCACACAACTAAACCTAAACCTCACATGGACATGGACAAGTCCACAGACCTGCAGACAGACAGACAGACAGGCAGAGAGACACATTTAACAAAGGAAGAGTAAACTATATAAAACAAATACGAGGAAGTTAAACACTTAATCCAGACTAAAATTAACACAGTTGAAGCTGCCAAATGCAGGAAGAACAGCAGACAAAAGAAAAAACGCAGATGTATGAATGAGTAAATTAAAAGATTTATTAATTTAACGGAACACTCAAAAGTCAGATATAGTCGTCTAAATATAAATAGCTTTTAGGTATGTAACAAATGAATGGATCACACCTAATGAACACGCACATTAACAGCAGTCCAGCGTGTTTGACTATTTCAACCTTCTTTCAGCTGTACAGATGTTGTAAAGGCATCATGAAAGTCTTTTGCTCAAAAGTGTAATTAAGTCTGACTGTAATGCGGCAGTTTTATTGGCTGATTTACAAAAGCATTGCATTTAAGAAAATCACATACACACATATACCTACTTTTCAGTTGTTTTTTGTTTTAGTATCATAGTTTTGCAATAGGCTTATAGGCACTCTAATGTTTTCATGTTTGACCTTGGTGGCCTGTGTGCGGATATCAGCACGTGCTGCTTTGAATTGGCTCCCTCGATGGTCAAATGGACGCTGATGCATCACATTATGACCAAGTGATGCATTAATAATAGGCTATCTAATCTAATTAGGGCCCGAGCACGAAAGTGCCAGGACCCAACAGTGTCCTGGCACGAAGTGCAAGGAACCTATTGTTTTTGTCGGTATTATTATTTTTCCGCTGCGAGAACGCGTCTTTGACGACCTTAGCTATCCCCAAAACTCACGAAAAGTGGAGTATGCGTCAGAACTGGTGGGAAATTCAATGTTCTGGAGTGACTGGGCTCGGGTGTCTCCAGGGGGCTCCATAGCGCCCCCTAACGTACGCAGTTTTTCAGAGAAAGTTTCTTCGATCTTCACGAAATTCAAGTATGTCATTGCTCACGCCCTCATACCTGGATTAAATGATTTTGAGATTTTTTCGGCCAACAGGAAGTCAGCCATGTTGGACTTCCTGCGTGATTTTAGAATTTACGAACACATATTTGAAGACTTTAGGATGCACAAAAATTTATGAAACTTTACACGCACATCCAAACTAGTAATTACTTTATTTTAGTGGTGAAATTTTGCTTGGGCGTGGCATGTTGGCTCTCTAGCACCCCCTTATGTCTTTTAGATTTTGAACATACCTTGAGGTACTCGAAAACTCATGAAATTTGGCAAAATGATAGACACCTGTGAACTTTATGTAACTGTATAGCCATTAGGCTCAGTGTGTTTTGCCGGCTCTATAGCGCCCCCTAACGCGTTGAAATTTTAACTTTGTCAAAGTTGATCCGATATTCATGAAATTTGGTATGCATATTCCACTCATCATTTGAAACATATTCCTCATTGGGTTTCATTAGCTCCGCCCACCCAGAAGTCGGCCATATTGGATTTCATGTCACTTTTAGCGTTTTATAGGCCGCGTACTTTAACGAACTCCTCCTACAGATTTGATAAGATCGATTTGAAATTTGGTCAGGACCATCTTAAGACCTTGAGAATGAAAAGTTATTAAAATCGTGAGTTTTCACTTAACGACCTGACCGTGGCGTGGCGGCCATTTTGAGCCATTCGCCATGAAATGGAAAAATTGATATCCGCGCTCCGGTTTCACCTACAAGTACAAAATTTGGTAGACAGATGTAAGATGTGGAGAGAAACAAAAAAGCCTCTTGGGGGTATGCCCAAAACTCAACAGGAAGTCAGCCATATTGAATTTTATGTGCGATTTTGCCCATTTTCCGCCCATTTCTGGGGGGTTTTGTAGGCTGCGTACTTTAACGAACTCCTCCTACAGATTTGGTCAGATCGACTTGAAATTTGGTCAGGACCATCTTAAGACCTTGAGGATGAAAAGTTATTAAAATCGTGAGTTTTCACTTAACGACCTGATCGTGGCGTGGCGGCCATTTTGAGCCATTCGCCATGAAACAGGCAGTTATTGTAACCCAACTGTACATAGTCCGATCTTCCCCAAATCTCTCAGGTATGATGGTGCTCCAGTACTGATGACATGTATATGAAAAAATATACTCATAGCCCCGCCCCAAGACGTTAGCCCCGCCCCCTTTCATATCTCATGAACCGTTTATAGTAGAGTCTTGTGGGATGTGTCATATCACTCAGCAGAGAGTGGGTTAACCCTAACTCAACTGTACATAGTTCGATCTGCCCCAAATTTCTCAGGTATGATAAGGGTCCAGTCCTGATTATATGTAAATGCAAAAATATAGTCATAGCCACGCCCCCTACACATTAGCCCCGCCCCCTTTCATAACTCATGAACCGTTTGTCGTAGAGTCTTGTGGGAGGTGTCATATCACTCAGCAGAGAGTGCCTGTTTCATTGGTGAATGTTATGCCCGCCCCCTACACATTAGCCCCGCCCCCTTTCATAACTCATGATCCGTTTGTCGTAGAGTCTTGTGGGAAGTGTCATATAACTCAGCAGAGAGTTCCTGTTTCATTGGGGATGGTTAGCCCCGCCCCCTACACATTAGCCCCGCCCCTTTCATAACTCATGATCCTTTTGTCGTAGAGTCTTGTGGGAGGTGTTATATCACTCAGCAGAGAGTGCCTGTTAAGTTGGTGTTGTTATCCCCGCCCCCTACACATTAGCCACGCCCCCCTTCATAACTCGTGAACCGCTTGTCGTAGAGCCTTGCGGCAGGCGTCGTGGCGCTCGTCAGAGTTTCGGTTTCACGGTGCCCGGCCGCGTCGGTCGGCGTCCCGCCAGCATCCCCGACGCGTAAGCAGGGGCGAGGGCCCGTTCATCGCTGCTTGCAGCTTTAATTCATATTTATTTTTATTATTTGGAAAAAAACAAAAATTGCATGCTGTCTGTGTTTATTTTGCTCCTTCAATTAAAACTAATCTTCCAACACATCCCTTAAATGGGATCAATTACAACAATTTACTAACTGACCTAGATATTTACTGACAGTACACGTTAAATGTATTTACATGATAAGCCATGTAAATCTTTTAAATGTTGGCTAAACTGTAACAAAAAAAGATGGGGGATATCTTTAGAGAGGGAAGTCTTACATAAGTATGGCGAATAACTCTAAATTCAGTGTAATGTGGATTTATGTTGAAAAAATATTCATCCTTCCTGATAGCATCCCACAAAATGTCCATTATTAAGCTCAAAATTAATATTTCCAAATCAGCTACACAGACAACCTTAAAACCTCTGGTGTATAGACTCAAAAACTTTCAAACAAATGTGTTATCAAATGTGTAGTACCTTGTTCATGTTTTATATGACACAACATTTTTCTGTAACACAGTTGACAAAATAATGAATCAAATGTTTATTTTCATTAAAATATTTAAAAAGTCATTAGAAAATAAGCTTGGCAATTTATGAATTTAGCACATTTAGGGGGTATATTATGGTAACAACTAAATTATTTATTAAAAAAAGAAAACGGATTTCTTCACTTTTTGGTTGACATGATCTCACACCGCCACCCTTGCCGTTATTGTGGAAATGGTCCGCTTTGTCATGCGCACTGCACGGAGGAAATGCACCATGACAGGCCCACCGGGGATCCTTCCACAACCCCCGAGTGGAATCCTCCGTGCAGACATTACCGACCCGCAGAGACCTGTAAATATGTTGTCGGTTCATTATGAAACTGTGACGGGCGTCATTAATGGGAAACACTCCAGCTGCACTGTACACAATTGCTGTTAATTTACAGCAAGATTTCAACAGTATTAACCTGTTATTGCTAAAAACAGTGCTTTACTGTTAATACAAAAGAAAACCTGTTAAATTACGCTCATAGGCCGTTTTTTAACTGAACTATAATGCATTCTTAAAAAGCAGCACTTTACTGCTGATCAACTGTCTAAAGTATCATCAGTAACAGTTTCATGCAGTATTTTTTTTTAATTCTGGGACCTGATCTGCACATGTGAGGCTTGTACATTGTAAATATGGTGTAATGGAACTTCCTCCTGTATATGATAAAGTGTTATGATAGTGAAAATGAAAAAAAAACAAAGATGATAGAAGTTGAGTTGATTATCTAGATTCACATGGTTTGATTTATTTCCACTGAATGAGAGTGCATTTACATAAACCATCATTGTGGCAGATCTTGATCGGTGAAGTGAAGGTGTCAATAAATAAATGATAAATAAGGGCTATGATTGTTATCTACAAAAGTTCTGATCAGTCAGGAATAGACGTGGTTTAAAATATTAATAGCTATTTACTGACTGTGTGGGATTATAAAATCAATCAGGCAGACAAACTCATTAAAATAATTGAGATTAGTCTAAATAATGGCATAGTGGCATTAGAATATGCCAGAAGTCACCAAATTTGACATTTGGATATTGGTTTCTTGGGGGGGGGGGCAAGCCGCCAGACCCCCCTAACTGGCTACTGTTTCTCACTGGCTGGCTACTCCATATCCTTGTGGAAAAACCTGATCAGGGGCTCAAAAAAAATAAAAGCCAGGATACAGAGAGAACAAGAGAATGAAAGGATCAGAGAGGCAATGACCACATTTCTGGCCAAAGACAAGTGTGAAGAAGCAACAGGCGGTGTGGGTACTTTCTCAATGTATAGGGGAAAAGCTGATAATATATAGTCTAAATAGCCCACCATAAACCAGTAAAACTGCAGTGGCATATTAAATCATAAGAATCAACGCATTAGACTCTTTATGCTCTAAGGGCTGTTTCCTCTGTCACACAGATGTGTAAAAGAACTTTTCCTATAGTGTAATACATGTGAGTTATTTTAAGATGCAGTGTGGGTGTTACCAAGGCAAGCACCACTTGGACTATTCCACTAGAGTGGTATGTTCCTTTACCCTAGTGCAGTGTGCAGTCCAGGAGGAGAGAAGGGGAGATAAGAGGTCTGTGTAGAGTAGTTTCTCCAATTAGGCCCAAA
Source organism: Sebastes umbrosus (assembly GCF_015220745.1). NCBI lineage: Eukaryota > Metazoa > Chordata > Actinopteri > Perciformes > Sebastidae > Sebastes > Sebastes umbrosus. Next base: position 29,935,061 of record NC_051273.1, read on the forward strand.
AAGGCTGTAGTGCCTTTGTTTCAACTGCTGTGTGCTTCCATTGAACTGTAAGTATATCACTATGGTGTATATATAGAATATTATCATTTTTATGTAATTCTTGCTCCCTTTCATTTTTGCTGGTTATGCTAATTAAGCCCACTTAAGAGCAATTGAGTGTCTGCTATACTAGTTTCCACCTGTGTAGAGCCTGTTTTCAATGTTACTGCAGTCAATGTGCCTCTGTTCTGTCATTACCCATTTGTTCACTTGTTATATTACTTAGTCCGTAAGTTTTGTCAGGTAATGTACTCATAAGTTAGTTCTTTGCTTTATGTACAGTGTGTAGTTACAATAGGGGTTATATACCTGAATATCGTAGTAGTTCATAGTTGCCTATAGCTGCCAGTTTGTTCCCTTTAATGGGATAACTTAGTGTAGGTAGCTGGTACTATTGTGGCCTGGTCCACCTCGTGACAGTTTCTGTACATAGCGGCACATGTCATTTAGTTCCTTAAAGTGCCTGTCTTTAATGGTTTCTATTTTGTTTTATTCCTCCCTTTTCAGAAAACACACAGATATACACACACACATAGACACTCACACACATCATCAATGCAATAAGAGAAACCACAAAGGTTCTCCTATACACCCTGTCAAACTCTGCAATAAAGTGTTTTGAACTGGATCTGCAGGACTATTTGTGGTTTGACCAGTCACTTCAGTGGTGGGTGGTGATTTTCCAGAACAAAGAAGTTATTGAGAGGAGCCACAGTCAGCCATCTTTCTTTTAGCGTGCGTGCGTGCGTGCATGCGTGCTTGCGACATGTCAGCTTCCGATTCAGGCAGATGTAGAAATAAAAGGAACTTGATGTCTTATCTCTTGTCCCCTCTGTCTCTCAGGATGGACTGCTACACCTCATCTGATCCAGCTGCACGGAATGCCACCCTGCTGTATGACTTTAATGAGGACGAAAAGGATTTCTGGGGAAGAAGCAGTCTGGACGTCCCCCTCCCTCCCTGTTCCTCTTCCCCCTCCCCCTCCCCCTCCCCCACCCCCACCCCCACCCCCTCCCCCTGCCTGGTCTGTGTTGACCAGATCGTCTACGCTGTGTGCCGTAACCTGACAAACGGTGTGAAAATGATGATGGAGGCTGGAGGAGACAAGGTCAAAATCTCAAAGAGTGGTAGGAAAAATTTCAAAACCAAAGTGTGTGTGTGTGTGTGGGGGGGGAGGGGGAGGGGGGGGGGGGTCTGGGGAATAGAGGTTTAGAGTAGGATTAGAGTTTCAAAGACTTTGTTTCCTTTATCCTGGTGACTTTTAAAGAACAGTAAACAAAGAAACAGTAAAGCTTATGGCGTATAAACGCTGTACAGTCAGTGCCAGAAACATGTTAAGATAACGACAAGGAAAAAAGGTGTGAAAAATTGCCATAAATCGTGAGAAATACAGGAGAATTCTGACCCCTGGAAAAAAACATGAGAGGGCAATGAAAAACGCGAGTCTCCCGGGAAAATGGGGAGAGTTGACAAGTATGGATAAGAAGCTCACAGATTTCTGAGACAGTTTGATCCCACTGAGAAAAGTCTCACTATTTATTCACTATTAACGTAATAAGAACCGGGGCCAATTGTACTATTTTTTGGTTTGAAATTGCTCAAAAACTTGTTATATAGGTAACTTATATTTGTGTTCTACTTGTTAACCGTCATTTCATTTTTATTTCAATATTATTAAAGGTCCCATATTGTAAAAAGTGAGATTTTCAGGTCTTTTACATTATAAAGCAGGTTTAAGTGCTATATAAATACTGTTAAACTATCAAAACGCTCAATATACGGAGAAATACACACAGTCCGTATTCAGAAATTGCGCGTTTGAAACAAGCCGTTAGGATTTTTGTCCATTTGTGATGTCACAAATATACAATATTTAGATCATTACATGGTTTTAAACGTAAACATTCTAAATGTGTCCCAGTTTATTTCCTGTTGCAGTGTATGTGAATAACATCAGCTGACAGGGAGTAAACGTGGACCCAAACTGTTGCCTAGCAACGCAATTTCGTTGCAATTCCATTGAAATGCACTAAAACGGAGCGTTTCAGACAGAGGGTGAATACAGGTATAGTCAGGCAGACAGTACGAGGAAAATAATGTGCTTTTTGAACATTACAGCATGTAAACATGTTTTTTGTAGAAATACAAAATACAAGTATGAACCTGTAAATGAGCATGATATGGGACCTTTAAGTTTCAATAGGTTATGTTGATTTTCAGCAAATATGGCAGTATTTCCTTTAGCGCTGACAGGTTACTAGTACAGTAGCAGTAGTAACAGTGGTACTACCAGAAACAACAGTTTCATAGTAGCAGCAGCAGCAATAGTAGGAGTAGGCCTAGTAGTAGTTCTACCTACTTGAACTGTTTTTAGGGTAGGCTACTAGTTTTATAGTAATAATAGCAGATGTAACAGTACCAGATGTACCACTAGAAGCAGTCGTTTTATTGTGGTAGTTTTTTTTATTTTAATTTTGTATTTGAAAAGGGACAATGTACATAATCAACATTCAAACAAATGTAAATGTACCGGAGTTAGCTGAGAGGCTAGTTTTCATGGTGGTAGTAGTAGTAGTAGTAGTAGTAGTAAGCAGTGGTAAACAGCGGTACTAGTAGAAACAATAGTTTCATAGTTGCAATTGAAATAGTACTACTTAATTGTTTTAAGGTAATGATTTTAGGCTATGATAATAGTAGCAGTTGATAGTGACATTAATAGTGATAGTAATATTAAAAGCAGTATAAGTATGAACAGAAGTACTACTAGAAAAAAATTCTTTGTAAAAGAAGTAGTAACAGTAGTAGTAGTCCTGCAAAGCAGTGGGTTTGTAGTCGTAACCGTACCAGATGTTCTACTAGAAGCAAGAGTTTGGAGGCATTTTAGTGGTCGTAGCAGTATGACAGTAGTATTAGTTGTACTAAGAGAAATGTAATAGCTAAATAGTATTAAGTAAGAGTAACAGTTGTAGTAGAGACACTACTACTGCAATAGTAGTAGAAGTAGTACTAGAAGTGACGGTATTATATTGGCAGTAGAAACAATGGTTTTATTGTTGAAGTTGTTGTTGTAGCTGTGATGTTGGCAAAATATTTTTACTCCATCTTTCTTTTTATTTTGGTTAAAACAGTTCACCATGACGACTAACCATGAGCTCTGTTTTATTACAGAATGCCCCAAACCTCCCTCTGGTGGTAAGTGTCATTTACCTTCATCCTTTAAACACTTTCCCTGTCAGATACCGCAGTATGAATCTCAGGTGTAGGTATGGATCGGGGGTTACAACTGAATCGTGGTTGCATCTGCTGCTGCGTCTGCTGCCTGCTTGACACCCACTACTACTATCATTATCATCAGCCTTTTTTCATTATTAGTAGTAGTCATATTTTCTATTGTTATTACTGCTGTTATTTCTGCTATTACATCCACTGCTCTTGATTATTGTTATTTATCCTGTTTGTATTACTACTTATAGCTGTTGTGCTATTATTGTGGTTGCTGTGCATCTCTCTCTCTCTCTCTCCCTTTCTCATTCTCATTTTCTGTTTTCTTTTTCTGCCAAATTGTTTGTGCAATTGCTTACAAACCCAAAGTTTCAAACCCAAAGAGATTCTGCAAGTCCATGTTTCATGTTGGACTGAATCTGTGTCCATTTGTTTGTTTGTTTGTTTTTTGGCTGAATATTTGTTTTTTTATGTGTTGGTTGTTCTGCCTTCCCTCATGTCTCACTGCTGCTGTCTGTTGTTCTTTCTGTGACTGGCAGATGCTCCACAACCACAGCCTCCCGATACCATGACTTACATCCTCCCAGTCCTCATCATCGTCTTCCTCCTCCTCCCGGTGGTTTTCTTCATATATTGGAAATGCTGCAGAAATCCAAAGGAGCTGAGAGGGTAGGTGTAGTTTGTGTATTTGAACATCAATAAATCAGTCTGTTTAATGTGAAACATCAGTGTAATTACCATAAACAGTCACCAGCCAGTAGACTGAGGCTGAACCTGCTCTCCTCTCAGAGCCACCAGGTCGGATTTGGAGGGAAATCTGCAGAGCATGATCTTTGGCAGTTTGTGACAGCTTAGGCAGTGCTAAAGGCTAATTTTTCTTTTCAACCATAATAAATACAGCAGAAAGTAAAACAATTATTCTGTCAGGGTGAGAGTATAAAAACAAAACATCAGGTAAAAAGTTGCAGCACTACTCAAAGTCATGCGGGTATTTGTAAATGTTGCTCGCGTTTCAAACAATGGCAAAAAGTAGAATCCGAGCTACAGTGTAGTGTACGCCACTGGTTCCCAGAGTTGGAGCCCTAAAGGAATAGTTCACCAAAAACCAATATAAATTGGCCGTTCCTGTGAAGGAATTTGGTGTGCATGTGCACATTTACTGGCGATGACGACCACGCATGTAACAAATTCCTTCACTAATATTCTATTAAAACTTCACCGTGACCACTAATATAAATGATCATGTAATGTTTTCAGTTACTTTGATGTCTTCTTACCTTTCTGACCAAATATCGTTTTAATCTTTTACTTTAGCTTTGTCTTTACCAGACAGCCAAGTCCTTTTAGGCCAGCATCCTCGCTGTAAACACTGAGCACTGCTGGTTTTCCTGGCATCAATGCTGTCAACACCAAAGCTACGGTCTCCCCCGCGTCCTCTGACGGGCTTCACTAGATATAACTTTGCGGTTTTGGTGCTTCCATGTAGTTTGTGTTGGAGTCTGAGTCTGAACAGCGTAGCCACACGCGAGCGTGCATGGGACACCGACCCGGATTGATTTATACGTTTAAGAAGTTACAACAGTCCCTTTAAGGGGGGAAGAGCGTCATTAAGCTTTCATCAAAGTTACTTTCAATAATGCAAGCCGGAAACAAGCTGGAATTAACAGGCGTGTTGCTTTAGCAAAGCTATTCTTCAAACTTAACAATTGAAACAGATGGTTAGTTGAGTGTTTGGAATATCAGCTGAACATACTATGGACTGACAAATCACAGTTTAAACCTCTTCAGTCTAACCACTGAGCAGGGTCGGCGCCGGAGCATTAGGAATGGACGGGCAATCAACTTTGAGATGCACAGCGGGAAATCTGTTATATGTTTTGCCGTATGATAAACTTATACATGCGGCCACCTTAACATTATCATGTGTCATGAAAGAATGGACTATGACAGAGAGACACAGGCGCTCATCTACATAGTGTCACTTGTTATGCGCACAAGCACGCACGCAATCCCACATGTTATACGTCGACAAAACCAGAGGTTAAAAACTCAGATACACAGCGGGAAATCTGTTGAGTCAAGTCAAGTCAATTTTATTGGTATAGCCCAAAATCACAAATCACAAATTTGCCTCGGGGGGATTTACAATCTGTACAGGATACGACACCCTCTGTCCTTTACAGTACGACCCTCTCATCGGATAAGGGTCGGAGAAGTTCCAACAGTATCCTCCCCTGTCATGCAACACTCTTGGGACATGGACTAAATGGAAGTTTGAATTATTTAATTCCTCTTCACCCATTTACTTAATAAACCATATTCGGAGTGACTGGTTTCCATTCAACTCAGTAAAGCAGAAAAATTAATATGCAGCAATAATAAAGTCCTGATCTCAGTCAGGTTCCTATAATCCCTCACCCTTGATAAACATTACTGTCATTCTTTGCTTGTGAAAAACATAAACATGAATTCATTTCAGTGGCGCAACTCTCCTTCTTTACAGAGAGGAAATCAACACACACAATGAAGAAGAATCATCCATCCCACTGAACCAACTGTGAAGGAAACTGAGATCCCTTGACATATTTTCTACTTTTAACACAAATTTTAAAATTGATGAAATAAAATCATGATCAGATGCTGATGTACTTTTTTTTTTATCTACTGTAGCTGATAATATCTGAAAACCTTTTTCTTTCTACACATATTTAACTTGTGCAGTTATATATAATGTATTTAATCAGTAACACCATCTACACAGGAGAGTCCAATGATGACCACAAAGCTTGTTTTTTTAAAACAATCTTATGCAAAAATCTGGTGGAAATTTGGTTTCAACACGTCTTCACAGGCCAAGAATGCAGCCCAGTCAAAGAGTACCTGTCTGCAGCCTGTACAACGGAGCGGGGTTCAACGCCGAACGTTTAATCCCACCCACCGGGATTTGATTGGTTTAATTGTCGAATTTGGGCAGAGTTAAACATCGACTGTGATTGGATGCTAGCTTCCAAGCTACTTTTATTTTTTGAGTACAATAAAAAAGGGCCTTATTAAAATCCCTTTCAATCTTCCTTTTCTCATGAGCTCAGAAAAACAGCCCTGTTTTCAGCTTTGTGACAATGCATTATCAGCTAATCCAATGTTTTTTTTTGTTTAAAAAGAAAAAAAACAGTGGAACATCTGAGATCTGATCCTCATATTTCATTTGGCATAGGTTTTATGCCGAATCCCTTTTCTGTTGCAACCCCCCCATTCACAACCCTTAAAGGACCTCAAAGTCACCAGATTTGGAGATACATAGTTTTCACTGGACAAGAAGGGAAAAAATTGTAATCTGAGAAGTGCAAAAATATATAAAGCAGCATAAAATGGAAATACTCCAGTAAAGTACAAGTACCTCAAATTTGTAGCTACTCTAAAGTGCAGTGTATAGGATCAGGCATCTAGTGGCGAGGTGACCAACTGAAGCCTCTCCTTTGTGCCAAGCGTGTAGGAGAACTACGGTGGCTGAAACGAAAATGCGTATGGCCCTATCTAGAGCCAGTTGTTGTAAGAGTAGTGTAGGTCATTTGGAGAATAGCAGACCCAGAGTGAGCCAGGGCAGTGAGTGGTGAAGCAAGAAAGAGAGCGGCGGTGAATGTGTGCGAGCGAACAAGTCAGCTAGTGGAGCAGAAGACTGAGTTTCTTTTAGCTTTGAGGATATCAAGCGAATGTAAAGTGGAGGCAGCGGTTTTGAAGTTTAATCATAAAGGTTGTATGGTTCACACAGCATAAGCACGGTAAACGAGACCGGGTGCCGATATCTCCGCAGACTCCGCGCACTGAGGGCAGCCCGCTCTGGTTGACAGTTGCGCCGTGAATCCCGTCCCTCTTCACAAGGAGAGAGGAAGCACTGCGCAGCGAGAACTCAGCGGTCCCGGACAGCGGCGAGGTCCAGGCGAGGGGTGCTGTAAAACTCACGGTCGGGCCTTTCCAAGCAGACCTCGGTCGCGGCGCACAATGCGCCCGGCCAGTGTTACAATATTATCGATTCATTATGAAACGCGCTGGATGTCAGATCACTTTGATTTCATTTGAATTAGGCTACACAATGGTTGATTTTGATTGGATAAAGATCCACAGCACACAATGCTCTGCTGATGGCAAAATGAAAGTAAATACATTTTATTATTCAGTGCGTTTTTAATGGGCACCAACCTCGGGTTTATGCACGTATTGTAAAAAAAAAAAAAAGACTTGAAGTGTAAATAAAGGTTTCAGTTCAAGTTGCGGTTACGTGAGAAAACAGCTGACGGAGCCGTGCAGAAGGCTGCTGACCAGATTAACGTGAGATTGATTCTGTAGAGTAAAAACACTTCTGACACCCTCCAGTCTTGACACGAACTGGGAGGACAGGAATGATTGAAACGTCTTTTTTTACCATATTGCAATCTAGGGGCATTTGTGGGGATACAGTGATTCATGACCTTAAAAAGAAAGTGTGACAGGGCCGTAACTTCCGGCGCCCATGAGTGGAAGTTGCAGTTTGTGCAGAAATAAATGCTGCAGCTCCTCAAGACCATTTTTTAAAAATTTGACCTTACTGTATAAAATGACCCGAGGTGACCTCTAGGATAATCACAGCCTCATGAAACTTTACAATCTACAGACCTAGAGCACTCAGAGGATGGATGCCTTCCTCAGTATATTAACAATAGGGGGGTTTATCAATCGTCGAAAAATGCAATTCTTGCAGAAATCTCCAAATGTCAACATTTTTTGACACCAAATCACAGCATGGCTTTTTCTATGGTGTTCCTCAAGGTCTTGGTGTCATAATGTGGTATTTTGGAGGGATTATTGATCATTTTTTATCAATTCTTGAATGGTAAAAAATGGTTCAATTTAGTACCAAATCTTTGTAAAATATTATATCAACCCAAAAATTGCTGCAACAACTTATGAGAAATAATAGAGCATGGGAATTATATCATCATGTTCCAAACCCTTATACACTTTTACAATATATTTTAATTCATTCATTCATGTTTATTTCTGATATATGACTAGAACAACTTGACACACAGTGCTGAGCTGCCTCTCAAATCAATCTTCAGGTTCTCAGCTTTCAGATGATGTACACCACTTCTATGTGACATCTACTGTTGACCTGCTATCGCCCCCTAAAGACCCCCTGTACCCCCCTTAAAAAGACTAAAATGGGTCTCAAAGGGTTAATCTGCTGCTTATTTTCTCAAAATAGTCATCTAATTGTTTGGTCTATAAAATATTCAAAATCAGAAGACATTAATTATAATTCCCCAGTGTGACAACTTCAAATAGCTTTTCTTTTCTCCAACCAAAAGCCCAAATATATCGTGTCGTATTGTTGCTTCTGTCTCAGGTGTATGTACATCTCAGATGTGCTAGGCACACATTTGCATAAAGAAGCATATTTGCCCACTCCCATGTTGATAAGAGTATTAAATACCTGACAAATCTCCCTTTAAGGTACATTTTGAACAGATAGCAAATGAGATTAATCGCGATGCCTTCAAGGGAAGACTGGCCAAGCTGGTTTGCCTGTACAGACATCTCTATGACTGTTAATTGACAGACCACAGATGTCATTAAAGCTTCAGTAGGCAACAATTTTTTGGCATCATTGGGCAAAAATTCCATAATAACCTTTCAGCATATTTTAATTCAAGTGCTCTGAGATAAAACTAGACTTCTGCACCTCCCCATGGCTCTGTTTTCAGGCTTTAGATAGCGAAAATAACACATTATGTTAGATAGGCTTACACTATCGGCCTAGTTTTATGACCAGCTATTTTAAATGCATCTATGTGCAGCAGAGTGAGTTTGTGTCTTAAGATATATGCTATGGTTAAGGTTACCAGGCAGCCTGCTTTCATTTCCGGTGTCACTCGTTGACTTCTTGCTTATCCACAGAATATTTTGTTTGTACGCCCCCTGGCGTTTGCGGAGCATATTGCAACGAACAACACGCTGAGCATAAACGCCTCTGTGCATGGTTGCAGTGCATGCTTGTATTGCGTGCGCTATCTACGGAGACCCACGCCACGGTGTTTCGCGCGAGTATAAACAAAGCTTTAGGCTAACGTTAGCAGCTCTGTCCTGCTTTTTTACTGTATTTGCTGGAGGCGAGCCGCCCGGGAGTCCTGCAGCGAGTCCGTCTCAGCGTCAGCCAGGACAACGGGCTCTACGCCCTGAAGGAGGGTCCTCTGCAAACAACAATCGTAATTCGAAATTTCGAAAATGAACCTCAGTTATACACACTGAAATCAAACAGAATATTAAACCTTCAACTATTTAGTGTGTTAACTCCTCTAACTACTTAGATTAAGACAGACATCCCACTTTGAGAAGTGGCAAATATTCAGAGTCAAAGTTTTTCATTTTTAGTTTGTGAGGTGCCCAGTTTAAAATGAGATTTTTCTCTTTCTGGAATTATTTTTAACGTTGTATTGTGCATCTTATTTTTATGTTTCAATATCTGAATATGTAATAAAACGCCATCTTTAATATGAACTGCCCTTTAATTATTTTTCTTGCAGTGATAGTGTGAATACCAATACTAAAATTATATTAACATAACAAAACAAGAACGAATCAATGGAACAGATTTTTTTCATGGAGTACATTTGCTGTTATTGTGTAGGTATGTATGTATGTAGCCAGCAACATTCACTGGTGAATGTGACCACAGCTGTATCGGCCTGTGGTCAGGGTAATTCCCTTGCATGTAGCTATTGTTTTTCTTACCACATCTAACGTCTTTACCCAGAACTCAGACCTATGTTCCATGATACCAGGAAAACCCATAATGGTAATGAGTATTGAGAAGTTTCCTCCGAGAGTAAACAATGAAGTAATCAGAGTCTTTACAGTGCAGTCACTCGAGCATGGAGTCTGTGGTTTTCACAATGAATGTTTTTTGGAGACTGTGACCTGGGGTCTCATTTATAAAACAGTGCGTAGGATCCATACTAAAAATGTACGTGCGCACAAAAGCCGAAAATGGCGTACGGCAAAAAAAAATCAGATTTATAAACCGTGCGTACGCACACCTGCACGCGATGTTCCCTTTATAAATCACACTCCACCTGGAAATGTGCGCACGTGGATCCGCCTCATATTCCGCCCTCTACACGCCCACTTTCAACCATAAATGGTCCATGCAAAACACCAAATTAATGTTTCTGCATGTGAATGAGCCTGTTTGATCTTTACGGTAAATCACGGCAACTACCGAGAGGAAGACCGAGAAAAGGAGTTTTTCTGACACAGAGATCAAGGTGCTTGTAGGTGAGGAGGTCTCTGAACACTCGTTCCCTCTTAATTCTGTTATACACGTCATTTAGTCCTCAGTGCCGGTATATCCACCAGCACCATGCAGCATGTCACCAGTGTCACTGCAGTGTTTATATCTGTACAGCAAACAAATTCATCGATTCACAACTTGCCAAAATGATCAAGACAATCAGTAAAATCCACCACGCTGGATATCATTAGAAAAAAGAAGTTTAACAGGTGAACACAATTTATTTATTATTTAAGTTTTTATAGTGAACTTGTCCTGTATTATGATTAGGACTGATAATGATAATGAGGATATGGAGAGTAACGATTGTGTGACAGCTGTCACTGGCTTTATTTCCACACTTTGTTAATTTACACAATCCATACTGGTGAAGATGTGCCGGGTGGAGGTGACTGGTGAAGATGTGCCGGGTGGAGGTGACTGGAGGAGGCAGAGTGGCGCACCTCGGTGGCGCACTGGAGACAGTCTGATAGTTGCATCGGATAGCCGTTTTCATTTTGTCTATATGTATACTGTATCTGTCCCTATCTAATAAACCATAAATAAATTAATAAGTCATGTCATCACTGCAGCGATTTTACACAACAACTTTATGAAAACTAATATGATACTTGATGATATCTGCACACTATTAGAAGATATTATTAAAACTATTGGCGCTCTGCTCTGCCATTCTTTAATGCTATTTGATATAATCTTGGATTTCTACAACCGATGATGAGGATTTCAACAGCTGCTCCACAGCTGACTGCGACTCTCGGTAGTCCGGTCCTCTCCTCTGAGCTCTGGAGGTGGAGGGACTGTGATGGTGAGACCGCGCTGATGAGATATTGAGCAGAATTTGATTTGAGTTGGCTGATATATTTTACATTTGTAAGGTGCTTGTAGAATAGTTATGACTCAATAGCACAAATAACACTGCTTTTAAATGTTTATGATGCAGTGGATATAAGTATGAAGAGAAGTTAAATGTGTGAGAGGCATCATTATACGTATAATGACATTTAATGTCTGCAGTCCGGCTTCAATTCACCACCTCACCGTCTGCGTCTCCAGTTTCCCCTGCCTCGGTGCCTCCATAATGTGCGTACGCACGGGTCAAAGTTTCCGTACCGGTGCGCACATTCTCCCGTCAAGTTTGTTTTTATAGATCACAACTGTTGCGTGGGAAGTGGCGTACGCACATTTCAGGCCCCGTTTTGTGCGTACGCAACGGTTATAAATGAGACCCCTGAACAGTTAGCAAGTCGTGTCCTACCGCAGTAAGCAGCCACAGCTCTGCTACACGTCTGCGCTGCACTCCGATTTCATGCTACAGGAAGTTTTTATTAGTGCCCGAGCATCAACGACCAGGAGGTCGGCGAAGGCCCTGTTGAAATCGTATTATTATTTTTATTCTTTGGACACATTTTTGAAGGACTTGGGGTGCTAGAAAACTCATGAAACTTTGTACACGTATCAGAAGTTTTGAAAATACATATTTGATATGGGCCGTGTGCATGGGCGTGGCAAAATGGCTCCAAAGGTGCAAAAATGAAGCCCCTTTTTCAGGTTTCATCTACATGTATGAATTTTTTTAGGCTGATTTAACATGTGGAGACATACAAAAAAGCCTCTTGGAGATATACTGTAAACCCTGCAGGAAGTCAACCATTTTGAATTGAATGTGCCATTTTAGGCTTTTTTTTTTGCCTTTTACAGGCCGCGTACTTTAACTTACTCCTCCTGCAGATTTAATCAGATTGACTTCAAATTTGAAGACCTTTACGATGAAAAGTTATCAAAATCTTGCGGCCATTTTGCGTGATTCGCCGTGAAACAAGGAGGGTGCAAGGGGGTACAACACATGCGCAGTAAAATCTGGTCTGCGCTTGCAGAAATTGAGCCAATCGCAACGCACGACCGCAACTCCAGTTACACTGCGCATGTGCTATGGGGGCGGCTGTGGCTCAGAGGATAGAGCAGGTTGTCCACCAATCGGAAGGTCACATGTTGATGTGTCCTTGAGCAAGACACTTAACCCCAAATTGCTCCATCGGTGTGTGAATGAGTATTTAGATTAGATCATGATGGGCAAAGTTGGCAACTTAGTAGCCTCTGCCATCAGTGTATGAATGTGTGTGTGAATGCTGACATGTAGTGTAAAGCGCTTTGAGTGGTCGGAAGACTAGAAAAGCGCTATATAAGTCCAACTCCATTTACCCCAGACCTCAAGACCTGTGTCCCAGCCTCTTTCAATAGGCCTTGCCATAAAACAGGAAGTTGTTGTAACTCAAGTGTACATTCTCCGATTTGACCAAATTGTTGAGGCATGATAAGGGTCCAGACCTGAGGACATTTACATGTCAGTATAGATTCATAGCCTCGCCCTCTCATATCTCATGAACCGTTTGTCGCAGACTCTTGTGGGATGCATCATTGCGCTTAGCAGAGTTCCTGCTTCATTGTGCCTGGCCACATCAACCGGCGTCCCGGCGGTACCCCGATGCCCGGGAAGGTGCGAGGGTCCATAGATCGCTGCTTGCAGCTTTAATTGGTATTTATATAGGATTTTATTTTGATGTAACTTTACTTAGTAAAAGTACAAAGTATCAGTATCAAAATATACATAAAGTACCAAAAGTAAAAGTACTCATTATGCAGAATGACCCATTTCAGACTAATATATATTATATTACAGTATTGGATCATAGTGATGCATATATGTGTTCGTCACTTTAATGTGAAGCTGGTAAAGGTGGAGCTCATTTTTTTTTTATCTTTAAGTGCTAACCTAATCTAGAATATTACATCACAATTTATTTGTTTAATTTTTTTTTTATGATTAATCTGAACATGCAAAAGTAACTAAAGTTATCAAATCGGCCGGTACTTCCTCCACCACTGGCTAAATCTCAACACATCAGTTGAAGTGGAGGTGTTTTCTAGAGCTGTGTGGCCAGACTCAGTGATAATAACAGTGAAATTGTACTGTTATCAGACTTAGAGGGACAGACAACCACAGATGATTTGATTGGGAAATTATCTGCAGCTTTTGGTTTCCTGCAGTACTCACATGTGCATCCACTCGATCAGATGAAGCAAGAGAAGAAGAGACAGCAGAGTCAAGAGGTGAGTGCAATTACATATTAACCATTAAAAAAATAACACATGACTGTAGGTTTCTGGATAATAAATTATAAAAATGGCATTAAACCAAATGATGCAAGTCTTATATTATAGCAGGTCATTTATAAAATAAGTTTTTGACCTATCTGGATTATATTTGATGAATCTCTCAGGTCAACTTTTCAATATTTGGTTTTGAAATAAACTTTTGAGGAAGTGTAGACATGTTACAAGTAAGAATTGTTGTGATTGGTTATGGTGGTGACAGATGAACTTTTCTCAAACTGTCTAACCAAGAGTTGTAGGTTTTTCTAATTAGATTTTAAGGAGCATGTGTGCTATGAAATGCAGTAGTCTGTCAGAGAGCACGTTACTGTTGTGGGCTCACAGCAGCGAGTCAAACCACGAGCAGGAAGCCAGTGTTACTTGATATGGAAATTTTTCGACTTCAGTCACTTCTGGTTTTACACTCAAATAGTCTCAAAGTTTGGAGGTGTGATGTTTCAATTGCATGCGGAAGGTATAACTTTGGCTTCAGTCGAACCACACAACATCTCAAATCACTATAAAGTGAAATAATGTGTTTCATCCATCCATCCATCCATCTTCAACCGCTTATCCGGGATCGGGTCGCGGGGGCAACAGCTCCAGCAGGGGACCCCAAACTTCCCTTTCCCGGGCCACATTAACCAGCTCTGACTGGGGGATCCCGAGGCGTTCCCAGGCCAGAGTAGAGATATAATCTCTCCACCTAGTCCTGGGTCTTCCCCGTGGTCTCCTCCCAGCTGGTCGTGCCTGGAACACCTCCCAAGGAAGGCGCCCAGGAGGCATCCGTGCTAGATGCCCGAACCACCTCAACTGGCTCCTTTCGACGCAAAGGAGCAAGGACTCTACTCCGAGTCCCTCACGGATGACTGAGCTTCTTACCCTATCTCTAAGGGAGACGCCAGCCACCCTCCTGAGGAAACCCATTTCGGCCGCTTGCACCCGCGACCTCGTTCTTTCGGTCATGACCCAACCCTCATGACCATAGGTGAGAGTAGGAACGAAGATTGAACGGTAGATCGAGAGCTTTGCCTTCTGGCTCAGCTCTCTTTTCGTCACAACGGTGCGGTAAAGCGAATGCAATACCGCCCCTGCTGCTCCGATTCTCCGACCAATCTCACGTTCCATCGTCCCCTCACTCGCGAACAAGACCCCGAGATACTTAAACTCCTTCACTTGGGGTAAGGACTCATTCCCTACCCGGAGTAGGCAATCCACCGGTTTCCTGCTGAGAACCATGGCCTCAGATTTAGAGGTGCTGATTCTCATCCCGACTGCGTCACACTCGGCTGCGAACCGATCCAGTGAGTGCTGGAGGTCGCAGACCGATGATGCCAACAGGACCACATCATCTGCAAAAAGCAGCGATGAGATCCTCAGCACACCGATCTGCAAACCCTCCTCCACCCGACTACGCCTCGATATCCTGTCCATGAATATCACGAACAGGATTGGTGACAAAGCGCAGCCCTGGCGGAGGCCAACCCCCACCGGAAACGAGTCCGACTTACTGCCGAGGATCCGAACACAGCTCTCGCTTTGGGCGTACAGGGATTGGATGGCCCTGAGAAGTGCCCCCCTCACCCCATACTCCCGCAGCACCCCCCACAGTATCTCCCGGGGGACCCGGTCATATGCCTTCTCCAAGTCCACAAAACACATGTAGACTGGATGGGCATACTCCCAGGCCCCCTCCAGGATCCTTGCGAGAGTGAAGAGCTGGTCCGTTGTTCCACGGCCAGGACGGAATCCGCATTGTTCCTCTTCGATCTGAGGTTCGACTATCGGCCGAACCCTCCTTTCCAGCACCTTGGAGTAGACTTTACCAGGGAGGCTGAGCAGTGTGATACCCCTGTAATTGGCACACACTCTCTGGTCCCCCTTTTTGAAAAGGGGAACCACCACCCCGGTCTGCCACTCCTTAGGCACTGTCACCGACTTCCACGCGGTGTTGAAGAGACGTGTCATCCAAGACAGCCCCTCCCCACCCAGAGCCTTCAGCATTTCTGGGCGGATCTCATCAATCCCCGGGGCTTTGCCACTGTGGAGTTGTTTGACTACCTCAGTGACTTCCACCAGGGTAATTGATGATGGTCCCCCATCAGCTTCCAGCTCTGCCTCTACCATAGAGGGCGTATTGGTCGGATTCAGAAGTTCCTCAAAGTGCTCCTTCCACCGCCCGATTACCTCCTCAGTTGAGGTCAACAGTGTCCCATCCTTACTGTACACAGCTTGGATGGTTCCCCGTTTCCCCCTCCTAAGGTGCCGGATGGTTTTCCAGAAGCACTTTGGTGCCGACCGAAAGTCCTTCTCCATGGCTGCTCCGAACTCCTCCCACACCCGCTGCTTTGCCTCCGTCACGGCAGTGGCTGCTGCTCTTCGGGCCCGTCGGTACCCTGCAACTGCCTCCGGAGACCTCCGAGATAACATATCCCGGAAGGCCTCCTTCTTCAGTCGGACGGCTTCCCTGACCACCGGTGTCCACCACGGTGTTCGAGGGTTGCCGCCCCTTGAGGCACCTAAGACCTTAAAACCACAGCTCACCGCCGCAGCTTCAGCAATGGAAGCTTTGAACATCGTCCACTCGGGTTCAATGCCCCCAACCTCCACAGGGATGCCAGAAAAGCTCCGCCGGAGGTGTGAGTTGAAGATCTCTCGGACAGGGGCCTCCTCCAGACGTTCCCAGTTCACCCTCACTACGCGTTTGGGCTTACCAGGTCTGTCCAGAGTCTTCCCCCACCCTCTGACCCAACTCACCACCAGATGGTGATCAGTTGACAGCTCCGCCCCTCTCTTCACCCGAGTGTCCAAAACATGCGGCCTCAGATCAGATGATACGATTACAAAATCGATCATCGACCTTCGGCCTAGGGTGCTCTGGTACCACGTACACTTATGAGCATCCTTATGTTCGAACATGGTGTTCGTTATGGACAATCCATGACTAGCACAGAAGTCCAACAACAAACGACCACTCGGGTTTAGATCAGGGAGGCCGTTCCTCCCAATCACGCCACTCCAGGTGTCTCCATCGTTGCCCACGTGCGCGTTGAAGTCTCCCAGGAGAACTATGGAGTCCCCTACTGGAGCCCCATACAGGACTCCATTCAGGGTCTCCAAGAAGGCCGAATACTCCGAACTGCTGTTTGGTGCATACGCACAAACAACAGTCAGAGTTTTCCCCCCCATAACCCGAAGGCGTAGGGAGGCGACCCTCTCGTCCACCGGGGTAAACTCCAACGTAGCGGCACTCAGCCGGGGATTTGTGAGTATCCCCACACCCGCCCGGCGCCTCACACCATGGGCAACTCCAGAGAAGAATAGAGTCCAACCCCTATCCAAGAGTACGGTTCCAGAACCGAGGCTGTGCGTAGAGGTAAGCCCTACCAGATCCAACTGATAGCGCTCCACCTCCCGCACAAGCTCCGGCTCCTTCCCCCACAGAGAGGTGACGTTCCACGTCCCCAGAGCCAGCCTCTGCCGCCCGGGTCCAGTCCGTCGAGGTCCCTGGCCTTCACTGCCACCCGTATGGCAGCGCACCCGACCCAAGCGGTTCTTCCCGCAGGTGGTGAGCCCACAGGATGGAGAGGAGGGGGGTGCCACGTTCCTTTTTCGGGGTATCCCCGGCCGGGCTCCGTGGCAAGCCCGGCCACCAGACGCTCGTTGACGGGCCCTCCGTCTGGGCCTGGCTCCAGACGTGGGCCCCGGGCTTCCTCCGGGCCGGGTAACTCCTCCTCTGCCTCGTGTCGTCATTGGGTTTTTTGTGAACCATTCTTAGTCCGGCCCCTCACCTAAGACCAATTTGCCATGGGAGACCCTACCAGGAGCACGAGGCTCCAGACAACACAGCCCTCAGGGTCATAGGGACACACAAACCTCTCCACCACGTTAAGGTGATGGTTCCCGGAGAGGCCTAAATAATAAACGTGTGTTTCACATGTATCTATTTCTGTTTCAGACAGTAAAATTAGAGCAACAATTATTTCTCAACTACAGCTCCCATGAGGCTTCGTTTGCCTGTTGTATATGTTTGATGACTAGTTTCATCATCTGAAAATGCTGTCATTTTAATTTTACTTTATACAAAATGGTCTTATATTTGAGATTTATTTAATTTATTTTCCATTTTCATGTTTTTATAAAGCTACTGATACTTTCACATTTAAACTTTAATGTCTAATTTGATTTATTGTAATATTATAAATTTAAATAGAAATGGTGAATTTGACTAACTTGCCTGATGTTGCATAATTGGATGGAAAATTCAAAGTCATAATCATGAAGCAATAACGAAAAGGTTCAAATTATCACACATTTTTTATTTAAAATAAAAATACAAATTCCGAATGTCAGTGCACCAGTTAATTAAAATAAAAAATGTATAGATAATTCATATTTAAATAAAATATTGGATCCAATCTTCAGGAAAATTGGAGAGGTAAACTTCATCGACAGGTTCCACCTCACTGGAGTCGACTGCACCCATCACTCTACACACTGTGAACACAGGAGAGGTTAAAGGTTAACCAACAGTTCAGCACACTATACATACATTACAGATGTGGACAAAATTGTTGGTACCCTTCCGTTAAAGAAAGAAAAACCCACAATGGTCACTGAAATAACTTGAAACTGACAAAAGTAATAATAAATACAAATTTACTGAAAATTAACTAATGAAAATCAGACATTGTTTTTGAATTTTTGTTCAACAGAATCATTTTAAAAAACAAACTAATGAAACTGGCCTGGACAAAAATGATGGTACCCCTAGAAAAGATGTAAAATAATGTGACCATAGGGACATATTAAACTAAGGTGTGTCCTGTAATTACCATCACAGGTGTCTTCAAACTTGTAATCAGTCAGTCTGCCTATTTAAAGGGTGAAAAGTAGTCACTGTGCTGTTTGGTGTCATGGTGTGTACCACACTGAACATGGACCACAGAAAGCTAAGGAGAGAGTTGTCTCAGGAGATCAGAAAGAACATTATAGACCTTCATGTTAAAGGTAAAGGCTATAAGACCATCTCCAAGCAGCTTGATGTTCCTGTGACTACAGCTGCACATATTATTCAGATGTTTAAGGTCCATGGGACTGTAGCCAACCTCCCTGGACGTGGCCGCAAGAGGAAAATTGATGACAAATTGAAGAGACGGATAATACGAATGGTAACCAAAGAGCCCAGAACAACTTCCAAAGAGATTAGAGGTGAACTCCAAGGTCAAGGTACATCAGTGTCAGATCGCACCATCGGTCGCTGTTTGAGCCAAAGTGGACTTAATGCAAGACGACCCAGGAGGACACCAAATCATAAAAAAGCGAGACTGGAATTTTCCAAAATGCATATTGACAAGCCACAAAGCTTCTGGGAGAATGTCCTTTGGACAGATGAGACAAAACTGGAGCTTTTTGGCAAGTCACATCAGCTCTATGTTCACAGATGCAAAAATGAAGCATCCAAAGAAAAGAACACTGTACCTAATGTGAAACATGGAGGAGGCTAGGTTATGTTATGGGGCTGCTTTGCTGCATCTGGCACAGGGTGTCTTGAATCTGTGCAGGGTACAATGAAATCTCAAGACTATCAAGGCATTCTGGAGCGAAATGTGCTGCCCAGTGTCAGAAAGCTTGGTCTCAGTTGCAGGTCATGGGTCCTCAAACAGGATAATGACCCAAAACACAGCTAAAAACACCCAAGAATGGCTAAGAACAAAACATTGGACTGTTCTGAAGTGGCCTTCTATGAGCCCTGATCTAAATCCTATTGAACATCTGTGGAAGGAGCTGAAACATGCAGTCTGGAGAAGGCACCCTTCAAACCTGAGACAGCTGGAGCAGTTTGCTCATGAGGAGTGGGCCAACATACCTGTCGACAGGTGCAGAAGTCTCATTGAGAGTTACAGAAATCACTTGATTGCAGTGATTGCCTCAAAAGGTTGTGCAACAAAATATTAAGTTAAGGGTACCATCATTTTTGTCTAGGCCAGTTTCATTAGTTTGTTTTTTAAAATGATTCTGTTGAACCACAATTCAAAAACAATGTCTGATTTTCATTAGTTAATTTTCAGTGAATTTGTATTTATTATTACTTTTGTCAGTTTCAAGTTATTTCAGTGACCATTGTGGGTTTTTCTTTCTTTAACGGAAGGGTACCAACAATTTTGTCCACGTCTGTATATTCCTTCTTACCCTTCCAGGTTCGTTGGTGTTCTTCTACGTTTCCTGAGTTTGCAGAAAGCCACCAGTACAGTCATGATGACTACGAGGAAGAGGAGGAGGTAGAGCCACCACCAATCACCTATCAGACACAGAAGAAACAGCAGAGAGGAGGGAGAGACAAGCAGAGGTTGAATGTAACCAAGTACATTTATTACTGTACTTAAGTACAAAACTGAGGTACTTGTACTTTACCAGTCTTTTCTTTTTAAGCTACTTTATACTTCTACTACATCTATGTGGGAAATATTGTACTTTTTACTGCACTACATTTATCTTACAGCTTAAGTTACTTTACGAATTAAGATTTTTGCACACAAAACATGAAGAGTTTATAAAATATGATGTTTTATTTGTAAATATTTGTAAATCAATTAAAATATTTAATATGTCCATGGTAATTTGTGATTAGTGGCACATTTTTGTTCAAAATGTACCTTAAGATGTGTCAAGTATTAAATACTCTTATCAACATGGGAGTGGGCAATATGCTTACTTTATGCAAATGTATACACATGATTATTATTGGAAATCAATTAACAACACAAAACAATGACACATATTGTCCAGAAACCTTCACAGGTACTGTATTTAGCATAAAAAATATGCTCAAATCATAACATTGCAAACTCAAGCCCAACAGGTCAGAGGTCAAGGGACCCCTTTGAAAATGGCCATGCAAGTTTTTCCTCTCGTTTATTTAGCGTATTTGGAGCGTTATTTAGCCTCCTACGCGACAAGCCAGTATGACATGGTTGGTACCGATGGATCCAGTATCTTCACTCTAGCTTTAAAACTGAGCCCGCTACAACTTAAAAATTGCAAGTTACGTTAATGCCTTAAGGAAATTAGAGGCGTTAAAACAAATTTGCATTAACACGTTATTATCGCGTTAACTTTGACAGCTCTAGTTTTATTATAAATTAAACTACCCAACAGTTTATACAAGGGGCATTTATCTCCTTTTAATACTTTACAGGTGCTAAATACGGGATTGGGAGTATTTCTATTGCCTCTGAACGGCTCTCAACATGGCGACAGCAAGACGGTGGCTCGCAGCTAACGGTGCTAACAGTGCAAACAACGGCAAAAGTGGTGACAGAGCTTAGAGTCCATGTTATACATTGCGCGACCGAAGCATCTGATTCGCTGCACAAAGCATGCTGGGATGACCTTCGATGCGGACCAAGCTGGCGATGCGTAGAGGGGGCGTTACAATTTAAAAAATATTAAACTGCAGCAAAGGCAACTTTCTTAACAGCTGTCCGTACAACTAGGAAATGCTAAAGCAAGACTAATGATCGCAGTTGATAATCTATCCATGTAAAACAATATTTTTTTCAGCGAATGTCTTCGTTGCAGCGATATTGTTCACTACAAGTGGTAGCGTAGCGATCTACTGCGCATGTGTGGAGCGCGTTCTTCAAGCGAACAGTATAAACAGAACTATATATATATACTATATGCGTATAAACGAGGCTTAAAAGCGGCTTGAAGACCTCTTCCTAAAGCCAAACTTATACCTTCCCCGTCCGCAAGTACACAAGGGTCCGTGTGATGTAAACTTTGTCGTCAGAGGGTGTACGTGTAGGCTCCGGGCGGACGTGCGCGCACCGGCAATTTGTTGTATGTGTACTTTCCGGAGTACGCTATAAGCAAAGCACTGGACGCGATGCGAATGAGCGAACATCAGATTGTTTCAGTCTTTCCCCAATGAAGATGTCCTAACCTGCACCTGGGTTATCTGCACCTGCATCAGCAAACAGGCTGAGCAACGTGTTGCTTCTTTGAAAAAACACTTGTCCTGGCTCTAGTTATGCACCTAGTTACAAAAATGTGGATGTGCATGGAACGGCGAAAACCTGACGCACTGAAACCCCACAAAGGGCCTTGTCTGATGATGTGACGTGACTTTGGGCGTGCGGAAACACGCACCCGTTGCAGATGCGGCAAGCATAATTAGCCTTTCACACAGAATGAGACAACGACACCTCTGTGCTCTGAAACCCATTATTTCAGTTGATTTTGCACGGCGCTACAACGGCTTTTTGCAGCAGAGCATACAGCTTGCGGTGCGCAGATTACAACACACACAGAGGGAGAGCTGCTCAGGTAACATTATTACTATATTGCTATATTAATGCTCTGGATATCGAATATAGCACCTTTAACTGCATTTTCCTGATTATACTTGTTATATACCTTTAGTTAAGTAACATTTTCAATGCAGGATTTTTACAGTGTGTTATTAGTAGCCTACTTTTACTTAAGTAAAGAAGAGTACTTCTTCTACCACTGTGTAATGTGGAGTGCGGTCGACATGTCTGACCTGTAGCTGTTTAATAATGATTTTTCAAATTTCACAAACCTAACAGAAGAAATCTCAAATTATGAAACATTATGCCGATAACATTCGGCTAAATTAGTAAATAACATCCGTTAGCTTAGCATAATAAGATATTTTCCTCTCATTATTAATACTACTAACTCTGAAACACACAGATTTCTCCATGTATGCGGACAGAAATAAAACAGTACCTATATTTACTAAAGATGTCTCTTTTGTACCATTGTTTCCATTGTTGATTGCTC
Source organism: Sebastes umbrosus (assembly GCF_015220745.1). NCBI lineage: Eukaryota > Metazoa > Chordata > Actinopteri > Perciformes > Sebastidae > Sebastes > Sebastes umbrosus. The sequence continues at coordinate 29,957,613 of NC_051273.1, forward strand.
TTGATTTAACAGCACTACATGTGTTTCCTAGCAACAGATTTACTAAAGTTTTTACTGGCTGAGACATTTCTTAAGTTTTAATGACGCAACCGGGTTTAGTAAAACAATTAGTTTGAAACATTTGCATAAGGGACATTTTCTTAGTAGATTTGTCCCTCTGTGGGTGTGAAGTGAACATCAGCGTATACACAATAAACAACCCCATGACTAGTAGCTAGCATTACTCACCCACGTGGTTTCCAAACCAGTCAGTATTTTCATTTGTGGCTGAAGGAAAGAAAGAAAAGTGTGTTCGTCATAGAGTCATCTTCCCAACGGATTAATAATATGAATAAATAAATCAGAGAAAAGACACTCACCATCACCAAGAAATCCGGGGCAATCTGTGATAAAAATACACATCACGGTTATTATTGAGAGGGGAACTCCTTACCATTCTGCCCCCTTATTTTAGAGCGATAGGGGACAGGGGATGTTCAGAGATAAAAAGTCAACAGTAGATGTCACGTAGAAGTGGTGTACATCATCTGAAAGCTGGACCTGAGGATTCATTTGAGATGCAGCTCAGCACTGTGAGTGAAGTTGTTCTAATCATAAATAAGAAGTAAAGATTGATTGATTAATTAATTAATCAATTAAGAAAAATAACTTGTGAATGTGTATCAGGGCTTGGAACATTATGATAGAAGTATATGATGGTCCTCCCCATGCTCTATTGTGTCTCATAAGTTGTTGCAGCAATTTTTGGGTTGATACTATTTGTTACACAGATTTGGTGCTAAATTTAAACTTTTTTTACCACTCAAGAATTGATAAAAATGTTCACTAATACCTCCAAAATACCACATTAACACACCAAGACCTTGAGGAACATATATAGAAAAGGCCATTCTGTGATTTTATATCAAAAGCTTTTGACATTTAGAGATTTCTGCAAGAATTGTATTTTTCAGTGATTGGACGGCGAGCACTGCTGTTGTGTAAACTGCTCAGAAACCCCCTTATTGTCAATCTAGCTAGGAAAGCCATCCATCCTCTGAAAGCTCTAGGTCTCTAGATTGTGGCTGTAAAGTTTCACGAGGCTGTGATTAGAGGTCACTACAGGTGATTTTATACAGTGAGGTCAAGTTTCAAAAAATGGTCTCACTATATGAAATGGATATAATGGCAGGGGAAAACCCACACTAATCCCACACGGGCCCCATGTGGGTTAGCCCTTATGGGGCCTGCAGCAGTTTTGCCCTTTGGGGAACCCCATGATGTTTTTTTGTGGCAAGCCCACTGTGGGCTTGCCACAGAAAAACCTCATGGGCCCCAACGTAGGTAAGCCCTTGCGGGGCCTGCTGTAGTTTTGCCCTTTGAGGCCAATATATATATATACATATATACATATATATATATACATGTATATATGTATATATACATGTATATATATATATACACATATATATATTATATATATACATATTATATATATACATATATATATATATGTATATATACACATATATATATATACATATACATATACATATACATACATATATATATATATATATATATATATATACACATATACACATATATATATATATATATACATATATATATATATATGTATATATATTTACACACACGTGGACAAAATTGTTGGTACCCTTCCGTTAAAGAAAGAAAAACCCACAATGGTCACTGAAATAACTTGAAACTGACAAAAGTAATAATAAATAAAAATTTACTGAAAATGAACTAATGAAAATCAGACATTGCTTTTGAATTTTGGTTCAACAGAATCATTTTAAAAAACAAACTAACGAAACTGGCCTGGACAAAAATGATGGTACCCCTAGAAAAGATGTAAAATAATGTGACCATAGGGACATGTTAAACTAAGGTGTGTCCTGTAATTACCATCACAGGTGTCTTCAGACTTGTAATCAGTCAGTCTGCCTATTTAAAGGGTGAAAAGTAGTCACTGTGCTGTTTGGTATCATGGTGTGTACCACACTGAACATGGACCACAGAAAGCTAAGGAGAGAGTTGTCTCAGGAGATCAGAAAGAACATTATAGACCTTCATGTTAAAGGTAAAGGCTATAAGACCATCTCCAAGCAGCTTGATGTTCCTGTGACTACAGTTGCACATATTATTCAGATGTTTAAGGTCCATGGGACTGTAGCCAACCTCCCTGGACGTGGCCGCAAGAGGAAAATTGATGACAAATTGAAGAGACGGATAATACGAATGGTAACCAAAGAGCCCAGAACAACTTCCAAAGAGATTAGAGGTGAACTCCAAGGTCAAGGTACATCAGTGTCAGATCGCACCATCCGTCACTGTTTGAGCCAAAGTGGACTTAATGGAAGACGACCCAGGAGGACACCAAATCATAAAAAAGTGAGACTGGAATTTGCCATGTTATAACATCATCACAAGAGTCTCAGCTTTACAGTGATACCCAATTTATGTAATTTCAAGACTGTTTAGGGACCCTAGTATGCAGAAATATTCAAACACACCATTTTAGAATAGGCGAAAATAACACATTTATACTGCATGCAAACAACAACTGACTATGACTTGCCCCAAACTGCATGTGATTATCATAAAGTGGGCATGTCTGTAAAGGGGAGACTCGTGGGTACCCATAGAACTCATTTTCATTCACATATCTTGAGGTCAGAGGTCAAGGGACCACCTTGAAAATGGCCATGCCAATTCTGCCCTTGCCAAAATTTTGTGCAAATTTGGCGTTATTTAGCGTTCTTTCCGATATAGTATGGCTAGTTTAGTTTCATATGACACTAGTATCTTCACTCTAGCTTGAGCCCGGTGGCACCTCTGAAAGACAGAATAGGATTGGTAAGGGGTTTACTGAAAAGAGATGCTCTGGCTGCCTGGTGTACTGTACAATTTTCAAATTTTGGAGGGATTATCATTCTGCTGCTGAAACATTGAGTTGACCTCTGACTTGAGGAGTGTATGAACTTGTGATTTCATTGAAAAGTAAATAAACATCAGTCATGCTTCAGCTCTTACCGCTCTTTATAAGGTCTATTGATCGACCTCCTCCCTCCATCACCAATGCTGCGTTCTTCACCAGGTCGGAGCAAACGGCGTGGACGAACTGGTGGAAACACACAACACAGTCGGAGGGTTGAGGAGGGCCAGTGGCGGAGCAGAGTGGAGTTGTACCATTTCCCAAATACAGGTGACCTTCCTCATAGTTGTCGTTGTACAGATTATCCGCATTACGGATGTTTGGGTCAGAGGACCGGAAACAACTGAAAGACATCTGGGGAAAAGAGAGAGGCCTTAGAAAAACCTATAAATTATCAGCATTTAAAGTAAAAACAAATCAAACTTGTCTTGTGTTTTAACTAAAGTGAGTCCAGATAACTTTGAATATTAATCTGTGATTCATTACAAAGCAAGAAAGTTCTGTTAACTTCCGTTCCTTAGTTGTGGAAATGCAAGAAAAAACAATGTTTGTCAGTTTCAAATTGAAAAAGTTAAATCATCATAAATTTGGTCCTCTGGATACTTTCTGCAGCCTTATTATGTGAGTCGGTAAGGTACAGTGAGTCATATTGTATTGAGCAACTTCCTGGGTATGTTAGCAGTAAGGGGAAAAGGTACAGCATAAAGATTTTAGTTTAAAAAAAAACAGAAGTAAAGCCAAACTAAATTAGGTCAAATCTCCTAAACTAGTTTGTTTGTGCCTTGAATATAATATCGACATTGTCTTTTTTACAGTGAAGATCTGGAAACGCAAGGATGATTGCTACATACAAATGTACCTGTAAATGTTCATTTAACTGGTTCCCAGCAAGTTGCTTCATTTCTAAATACTGAAAATATCCATTTAAAATGATCATCAATGTGGCAGTGAGACCCTTGATTGTTTGACCCAGCCCTGGTTCTTTATTAAATGTGTGTGGGCCTAAAACTAGTCAAATATACAGTATATATAAGTATTGAGTATCTGACCATGTGTGTGTTTTTAATTGTAGAATGACAAGCTTTCCAAATTCCTAAAAAATAGAGAACATATTATCATCACTTAAAGACACAAGCACTCAATGGCCCCATCATACACACGGCGCACAGCAACTAGCATTGCGCTGCAAATGCCAGCGCCCAGGCTGTGTAGGTCAAGTCAAGTCAAGTCAAGTCAAATTTATTTCTATAGCATGTTTAAAACAACATGAGCTGACCAAAGTGCTTTACAGACATAGGCAGAATAAAAACAGGTCAACAGAGCAGACAACAAAATCACACATATCCACAGACAGAGATCAAGATAAAATCCATGAGTAAAAGACTGTTCTAATGAGCATTATAAAAGGCCAATTAGTAATCACAATTCAAGTACATTCAAAAGCCAAAGAAAAGAGGTGGGTCTTGAGCTGTGCTTTGAAAGACTCCGTAGAGGGAGCAGATCTGATGTGGTGAGGCAGTTTGTTCCACAGACTAGGGCCCGCAACGTAATGATACCAATACATGCATTTATCATGTAAATACATTTAACGTGTACTGTCAGTAAATATATAGGTCAGTTAGTAAATTGTTGTACTTGATCCCATTTAAGGGATGTGTTGGAAAATGAGTTTTAATTGAAGGAGCAAAATAAGCACAGACAGCATGCAATTTTTTTTTTTGTCCAAATAATAAAAATAAATATGAATTAGATTAGATAGCCTATTACTTTATTATTAATTAATAATTAATTAATTAGGCTTGCAGGAGCAAATTCAAAGCAGCACATGTGCGTCTGATATCCACACAGAGGTGACCAAGGTCAAACATGAAAACATTAGAGTGCCTCAAAAAAACACCCGAGGAACTATAGGCCTATTGCAAAATACTGAAACAAAAAAACAACTTAAAAGTATGTATATGTGTGTATATTATGTGATTTTCTTAATGTATGCATGCAATGCTTTTTTAAATCATCCAATAAAACTGCAGCATTACAGTTAGACTTGTAGGGACCCAGCATCTGGCTGGTTTCAAGTGACCTCATGACCTCAGTAACCTGATCCTTGACCACAGGACTCATCTCAGCTCTCATTGGCTACAGTAACATTTCACCCAGAGGTGTGAAATTCACACAGAACAAAACCAGAGGAATGTCCTTTGTTCCTCCTCTTTCGACTCTTTCTTCTCATCTGCTCATCTCTCCTGACGTGTGAGAGGTGAGCTGCTGCGCTCTCTCTGCTCTTCATCTCCTCAACCCAGGCTGACCTGGTTGAGGTGAACGGCTCTCAAGTCCAGAACTTGCAAAACAGTTCTGGTTCTGATCAATGGCCTGTTAGGAAACAGCCATTGCAACCAAAGAACCAAACGGCAGACGACGCGAGTGCTCTGCCCTTTCCACCAGCTAACTTCAAGCTATCAAGCAAAGAAAGCACCAAACTAACAGCAAAGACGACCTCTTTGACTTGGAACCACAACTTCAACACATGGAATCACAAACCCTTTTCTTCCATGGATTGGTAACGTACTGGGCCTTAGCATTAGCAATCGCACAGGGCTGAGCAAGACTGTCCAACTTTGATTTCTAGAAAGTACTTGTATTGATTTGGTTTAATGTTATTCATTGAGTTTGACTGTGTTGATTTATCTGTATTTGATATCTGGGTAACTGGCTTCGCCACATCTGATGTGTTTAGTTTATGCTTCACATAGACAAGGTTTTGCATGCAAACTAACCATCTTTTCTAACCCACTGCATATCTAACACACATTAAGATCACATACAGAAACTGTGAATTAGTTAAACATAAACATACAGCTTCAGATAATCTTAACCCCACATCACCCCCCTCTCTGTCCTTCTTCTCAGAAGAACAAAGAGGTCATGTGGTGACATGCTGATGGCCATCTTTGATTCCGCCATCTTTGATTCCGCCATCTTTGTAGTTTTACAGTGCCCGCCATTTTGTTTGTAGGCCATACAGACATTTTGAGACAAGAACCCATCTTGTTCCCCCCCCCCTCTCTCTCTCTCTCACACACACACACACACACACACACACACACACTTTGTTTGGTTTGTTTAGTTTAGTTATTTAGTTAGATTAATATTGTGTTTTGAACCTTTATTAACTTGTAAATAAATGTTTGTGGAATATACATGCTGGTCTCTTTAATGTTGCACAAGAGTGAATACTGCCAACCTCTGCTATGTCAAGAACTCCGATATCCTTCAACCTTTACTATCTATTTTGGTTATAGTTATTAATTTAATTATTAATCAACATTCCAAATTGATAGTTTAGCATATATAATGAGACTATATTAACGTTTTGGTCATTGGTCCCTGATTCCAGGGTGGTGCCCCGTTTATTATTAATGTTTATTGATAATCTTTATTAATATTAATAATTATATTATTATTTATTAATTAATTTGCTAATAACCAAAACCTACCAAAGTAGAACCCCTACAGACTTAATTACACTTTTGTGCAAGACTTTCAAGATGTCCTTACAACATCCTGACTGCAGCATATGACGTTTAGTCAGAGGAGAGAGAGTGTAATCTCAGGAAAGAGCAGTTGATAAAATGGTCCTCCTGACATTTCCTGAGTTTTTGTTCATGTCGATGCATTTTATTAAAACAAAAAACATATCTTTTAATAAACGTCAAAATCTTGTTCATTAAGTACATTGTCATTCGCATGTTTATAAACTTTTCATATTAAAGATTAAATTTAATAAACAAAGTCAGGAAAGAGTACAGTGTTCTTTTCTTCCTCTTCTGACTCTCCTGTAAAGTTTGTCAAATGTCACTGAGACTAGCTGGTTCTCAGTTCTCACCCCAAAGAGTGGTGAGTTGTTTTTAAACAACTATCCAAAGTGATTTTAATATTGATCACATGCATCGTCATCATCATCTGTCCCACAAGAAACGCCTTTATCATTGATTAACTCAGCATCATTTCTAACCAGGGGTTTCAGTTTTAAACCAGGGGTTTCAGTTTTAAGTTGAACACAAAGACATGGTACTCACCTTGTGGTGCAGCTGCCTCGATCTGCTTGTTCGTGTTAAAGATAATGTCCAGAAAGAAACGGAACGTTAAATACCCATGAATAACAGGAAGCATGCAGTGAAGTGTTCGTAATCGTATCGTAAATTCGTGAGCTTGGTTTGATAGCTCAGGGCTTCTGCTCTTCTTATCCAGAGGAAATCGTTGTAGGGAGGAGAGAGGAGATGGAGGAGGAGCCCGCAGTTGGTGCTGAGGCAGCACGGCCAGTTGAGGAGGTTTTTTTTTTAACTTTTTTTTTTGTTCCTTTTCTTCCTTTTCCATAACAAAATAAAATAAAATGAAATATGGATACAACAAAATGGAGAGAAAAATAAATTAAAGAAAGAAAAAATAAAGAAAGAAAGAAAAAATAAAAAAAAAAAATAAGTAAATAAATAAACAAATAAATAAATAAAGAAAGAAAGAAAACTTAAAAAAAAAAAGGGTTGGGCGTCTGCTCCTCTCTTTATACATCCATTCCGGCGGGGTTGGTTCAAAGTTAACGTGCCACCCATGTCACATGTCACCCATGGACCAATCCTATGATAATTCATCCTCAAACGCAGTGAGTTGTGAGAGAGGAATTCCAGGGCGACTTCCGTCTCCCAGTCTACCTTACTACTTTCTTGCTTTACCAAGCCCTTACCTCGCAATTTTGACAAAAACGGCAGGAGACAAGTCAGAATGTCAAAGTGAGGCTCTCAGGCATCCTGTATTGTTCAGCCTGCAGCGCGCTCTCAGCGCTCCTCCTTGACCGGAGAGATCAGGGTGCACACACACACACACACACACACACACACACACACACATACCTCTGTGTTGTCTCCTCTCCTCATCCCTCTGTGTGTGTGTGTGAGTGTAGACATACTGTAGGCTGCCTCAAAGTGTGCGGCCCGCTCACTCTAAACGGCGGCGTTTTCCTGCTGATGGATCCGCGTTACGCACGGCCTCTCCAGCAGTAACCGGCTGAAAGCCTGCGCGTAATGAAGCTCCGGAGGTTCCTCTCAGCCTGTCCATGGGAAAGCGATACAGTTTTCATTATTTATCAATACATTTTTATCATATTTAGCCTAGTGCTTATTATCATATGATGAATTTTGCCCCCCCGTGCCGCCTGCACCGGTTAAAGGGACTGTTTGTAACTTCTTACATGTATAAATCTACAGGGTCGGGATCCCATGCGCGCTCGCGTGTGAGCATTCACTCACACAACGCGCGTGTTCTCGCTCAACCTCACATTCATGCGCGCTCACTCCACACTGCAGAAGAGTTAGTTTAGCTCTGAGAATATCTAGTGAATGTACAGTGGACGTTTGTGCAGAAATAAATGTTGCAGCTCCTCCAGACCAACAGAGGTTTCCCGTGTCTTGTGAAGTGACGGGGCTCCGCAGCGAGAAACGTTATCGTCTCCGACCAAAACTCCGGTGTCTCCCCTGCGGGCGCAGTCGGGAGACGATAACGTTTCTCTTCCTGCTTCAGCTCCGGCACCAACCCACCGAAGCCAACACTAGGATCCGCACTGATTCATGGAATCAACCAGACCTTCGTCTGGTCAGCTAACATTACTGCCAAGCAGGTGAAATATAGAGTGACATAGTGGTTTTAGCTGTCGTGTGTCGCCTCACTGTTTTGAGCGATGCTCGTTCATGTCTATTTAGAGCGAGCAAGCGCGAGCCTGACGCTGACTTTCGTTGACTTAACGGCCACAGGTGTCGCTGTTAACACGCATTTCTGAAAGTTACAAATAGTCCCTTTAAATAGGTTATCGGTACATTTGCTCATATGCAGTCAAATTGATTTGTTGATGGGACAGAGGATTGGGAGACGGTGGAAGCAGAGGGTCCACCAGCCGAGGACCACTTTCACTGTGCTCCAGTTTGTCGAATCCGCCTTTCAATGCGCCAATGTGCAGGCGCACCTGGCTTTTAAAGGGAATGGGAGATGACACTGATTGGTTGAATTCCTATCATGCCCAAAACACACCTATGATTAATTAAGAGACCAAATACAACCCCTTTGCCCCTTGCGCCTTACTCTCCGCCCAGATCATGCGCCGTTAAACTAGCAAAAGTGGAGTTGGACAAGCAAATATGCTGCTTTATGCAAATGTATGTATATATTTATTATTGGAAATCAATTAACAACACAAAACAATGACAAGTATTGTCCAGAAACCCTCACAGGTACTGCATTTAGCATAAAAAATATTCTCAAATCATAACATGGCAAACTGCAGCCCAACAGACAACAACAGCTGTCAGTGTGTCAGTGGGCTGACTTGACTATGACTTGACCCAAACAGCATGTGATTATCATAAAGTGGGCATGTCTGTAAAGATGAGACTCGTGGGTACCCATAGAACCCATTTACATTCACATATCTGGAGGTCAGAGGTCAAGGGACCCCTTTGAAAATGACAATGCCAGTTTTTCCTTTCCAAATTTTGCGTAAATTTGGAGCGACAAGCTAGTATCACATGTTTCCACTGGACTCCTTAAGTTTTTTTAGTTTCATATGATACCAGTATCTTCACTCTAGTTTTAAAACTGAGCCCACTACAACCTCCGGAAGATTAAATTGCATTAATGCGTTAAAAAAATGAGTGGCTTTAAAACGAATTAGCATTAACGTGTTATTATCACGTTAACTTTAAAAGCCCTAATAGATAAACTTCATTGTGTCCACTCTCAACCACACAAACACATTTTCATGAATTTTCTCAAAGGTTTCGCTGAAATGGTCATTGTAATCTTATTCGGGATGACCCCGGCTATAGCTATGTCCTATTTGAAGTTATTTTACTGTACAATATCTGAGAAAATTAAATGGCAAAGTCAGCTCGATTTACATTATAACAATTCATATTTTCCTCATATTTGAACTCTGATAAAAAAAGAAATCCTTCATAGGTTTGCTGAAGTTTTTCCAATGGAGTCCTCTTCTGTTATGTTCTGGTTTAAACAACAGCGTGGACTCAAATGCAGCACACAAAGAGACGTTTTAAAGTATGAACAAAAATGAATATTTATTTTAACAAAAAGGTTCCAGGTAGATCCAGGAGCAGAGAGCAGGAGTGAGCAGGCAGGTCTTGAAGCAGCCACAGCAGGCAGGAGAACAGACCTGAGTATAGAGCGACAAAAAAACGAGGTTTAGTCCAAACAAGTCCAAAAAGAAACACAAGAGCAACCGCAGAGACAAGAGTACAAAATCTAGGAGCCTGATTTAGTGACTGTACCACTGTGGGTGACGGAACGATCTGGCGATGAGTTGTAGGAAAACCGGGGTAGATATACTGCTGGTGATTGTGATAATTGATTTCAGCTGCTCCTGCATGCCCGCCCAGAGGAGGAGTAGGAGGAGGAGACAGAAGGCCACACCTCCCAACACACAGACAGACTAGACAAACAGGGAAACATAAACAGGAGACACAAGGGCAGGGAAACAAAGGAAACACAAGGAAAACCTAAGCTGCCAATCTGAATACATGACATCTTCAGAATTACCCTGACTATGACATGTGAGACTGTTTCCTTAAACACTTTAGGAAGGGTTATTAGCAACAGAGATTTCATCATGGTTTAATCTTCTTGTAAGTACTATGAAGTTACATAAAACTGTTGGTAACATGTGGGCAGTGAGGATTATTAAAATAATATCTGTACATATGTGAAGTGCTGATCGTCTCATTATCTGACAGTGTGCAACTTCCTGTTTAAAGGCTGGTGATGCTTCTGGAAACTGTTCTTTCTTGTCCGGTGTCTCGTGAATGTGAACTGTTATCAGATTATTCCATCACCCACGTGAATCCCTCCATGTGAACTTCCTCTGCATAACTTTGAATATGAAAAGAGCAGCTGGAGTGAGAGCAGATTTCTGTTTTGAGTTATCAGTAACTTATCTGGAAAATTAACAAATTACCTTTCAACTAAATAACTTAAATGTAAACTACCTTTATTGAACTCAGAGATGTCATGACACTGGGTGAGGAAGGGGGGAACAAGTGCACCTGTTCAACTTCATGCACAAGACAAAGGAGATATCAAATGATTAAAATGATGCAATGTTACATCACCCAAGAGGAAATAAACTACACAGAATGAATGAGAATAACGGACTTCTTTATGTCCATTCTTCTTCTTAGGATTTAATTTCCTTTGCAGAGAATCCGCTCAGTCTGTTTACTGTCTCAGTTAGTGGCCACAGTCTATTTAATATCATTATTAAAAATGTGGAGATTGAAGAGCAAAGAAAGGTATGAAATGCAGAACTCACCTCAGAAAGCAGAGCTCTCTCTGATGATGTTCAAGAAATGTCTGCAGAGGCAGTGTGTGACTGACTCATCCTCTTTCACTTCCCCTTGTGCAGCTGTGTGTGTGTGTGTGTGTGTGGTTTGGCACAACAAAAACACTTGTTGTTACTGGAAATCTACAAGTTTTTGATAAATTATTTGAGAATGGTACACTGCAGAAGATGGATGTCAAACCAGCAGCTGCAGAGAGGAAGCCAAGTTGATTTGTGTGCAAGAGATTATTGTCCTCCAAGTATGCCATTAATTGGTGTGCTACAACCTTGTCTAGGACTTTGGAGAAAATTTGAAGTATGGAAATTGGCCGGTAGTTTGTAGCCAGGTTAGCTGCATCTGACTTGAAATTGGGGGTAATCAGAGCTGTTTTCCAGTGTTCAGGGAATCTTTCTGTGGCTGTACACCAGTTTATGAGTTTGGTGCTGTAAGATGAGTGACTTTTCATATCAAAGCTATCTTCTGCATGTGAATTAGACAGATTGCAATCTCCGTAAGGTCTGTAGTATTCTCAATCTTAAACTCAACAGAGCTTTGTTGCTGAGGTTTAGGGTTGACCAAACAGTATAAGCATTACAACCATTTGGATTTCTTTGACCACTTTGTTTCGTCGTCCAGGAAGAATCCTGATCAGAGGCCCAAACCACCTCAGCTGGCCCCTTTCACCACGCAATCCTGTTCAGTACTAAAAGACTTTATCGATCAATATTACAGCGATAACAAACTCCAGTCCTGTGTTTTTTTTATATTTTACTAGTGGATGGAAGAAAACATCATCACTTGTGACTTGCTGAAGACATAAAAAGCATCTGTCACTTTAAAATAAGATGATCTCTGGGCTTCAAGCCAGCAACCCCTCCCCGGTCACCTCACCAAGCTCTTGCCACCTGATTTGCTGTGTGGATGAGTATATATGATGTGTTGTGTGCCTGTGAGCCTGCATCCGTGTGTGTGTGTGTGTGTGTGTGAGTGTGCGTCTATTAGAGACCGCCCCTACCTCGTCATACCACAGTACCTCAGGGCAGTGGGCTGCAGTCACTGTTGCGTTCGATATTGAAGCTGCGTTGGGGGACGAGTGCTGACGGAAGCTGCGGTCACTTCACTGAATGCAACCTTGGTTTTGGTTTTTAGGCGAGGTCTCGTCACTCAGGAAGTTGTGAAGTTGGAAGTCTGCAGAACCTTTTGTCTCTCAGACAATTTTGGAGTTAATTCAGTTTTAAATTGTTTAAAAGAACTAACCTGATCTGTGTAAAAACAAGCGCATATGCAAGTGGTCGAATACCTAATTTATCAATTTTATGTTGTTGTTTTTGGCTTGTATAATGCTCCGTATATTAATTCAACTGTGGGGTTTGTGCATATTTTTGTACTGTTATTGTTATTATTATGAACATGGTAATAATGACATTACTGATATTATAGTTTTCTCTTAGATTAAAGCAAACAAAAAAATAGGACAAAACACATGAATGCTTGTAAAAAGTGGTTTGTGCTGACTGTATTTAAGAGGAGCACTTTTCCAAAGTGGTTTTCACACATTCAGTTTTGTTCACATTAGTAATATATAAAGATATGGTTCTCAGGGCTTTAAACTTGTATGTCATGATAAAGTTTTACTTTATATCATAAAAAAAAAAAAAAAAAAATAAGATGATCATAAACATTTTAAGGTGTGAATCCTTACATGTTAATTTTTGAGACAGTTAATTTACTGTGGAAGAAATAAAAGAGAAACAGCCATTTAAAATCATTTTATTTAGCAGAAAACACACATAAGCAAGCAACATAATTTCATAGCCAATAACTGATTTGTATACAGCCAACAAAAAAAACATATTTATTTTTATACCAAAAAAATAAATTAATTAACCTTCATTTAAACTTTCCAGTCATGTCCAATATATATAAAACACACAACAAATCCATAGAATCACTTTTACTTAAGTAACTAAGAGTTGCATGATTAAATGATACTTTAGTAATTTAAAATAATGAATCATTAATAATTTACCTAATAATTAAAGGAAAGAGAAAAAACTAAAGCAAAGGGGAATTTCATAATAACCTGATTAGTATTTCACTGAGACTGTATTTTAAAAGGAGTCACTCGTAGAGATGAACCCATAACTCTGCAGCTCTACGGAGCTTTTTAGCCTCTTTTAGTTTCTGGTTTTGGTTTTAATTGACAACTATTTTGTTAATCAATCAATTGATTACCAAAATAACATTTTTAGTAAATTGTACTCTGAGTTTTGGACTGTTGTTCAGATAAAAATATGAATACACCACTTTGGGTTATGGGAAATTATAATGGGCATTATTCACAACTTTCTACCACTTTACAGACAAATCGATGAATCACTTATG